>NW_019525414.1:181777-221381 GCF_002814215.2 Seriola lalandi dorsalis | reverse complement strand
GAGAAGCTACTAGCCCTCTCTCGCTGTCACTTCTAGTCGCGTTGCTCTCCTCCCCAGTAATGTTAAATTTAGCACAGAAAAAAACATAATACTGGTCATTTAAATAGCGGTTCATGGGATTTATTAACCCTCAGGGGTCCCTCTGTCCTTTTTTGGACATTTTCTTCACTTTTCTTTTTTGATTTGCTGATCATTTTGACTGTGTTACAGCTGCAGGTATGGATTTCTGCAAGAAAGTGTCTTTTTTGACATATTTTTAAAATCTAATGTCAGTTACTGTTACAGGTCTATTATACACCGGTAACACATTTTGTACCCTCTGGGGTTCCTCGCGTCCAAAAAAGGACACACAAAGAAAATGCTATAAAATCATCATATATCAATATTTTTTTCTGCTTTTTTTGCATAAATCTCTTAAACCATTTCAGTTCTGCTCAAACCTACCAAATGTTTATTAGTTTTCAGGATTTTAACCCTTTAAGTGCCAGTTTGAAGACATGTCGCCTCTTGTTTTATTAAAAAAAACAACACAGAATATGAGATATTTCCCACATAATACATGATGGAGGGATGTGACATTGTTTTATATCAGAGTCTTTTATATCAAGACATTTCTCAAAACCAGAATATGATCAGGGTGACTTTTGAACACTGGAAATAAATCATGTACTCATCTCGGCAGTAGCCCCCGTGGCACTCAAAATTTCGCTGGAATTTTCTAGTTGAATTAATTATTTCCATTTGGCAAATAACTATTCCTCTATAAAATGTTACAAAAGATGCCTAAAAGACCATTTAACTGCTGTTATTTTCCCATGTATTACTGGTCATGTATTATTGTTTTATTTGTTTTGCTCATATTGACATGTACATTCTCAATTTTCTGCTCTTATTTTGATATTATTGTTATTATTTCTATTAATTTAATTATATATAAAATAGATTTTTTTTTTTTAGTTTCTCATCATTTTTGTGTAGCTACATTATTTCCATTTCATATTTTCACATTATGTTCATTTTGTATTTTCATAATTTTGTGATATTTCAACGTTACTTAGGTGGGGGCTTTAAATAAGCCCATTGTGTGTTTTGTCTCTCCCTGCACTGTATGCTATTTGTTTTCTTTGTCATTTTTTTCGTATTTAAAATTGTGCAAAAACAAATAAATTTTCAGAAACTGTAATGAGAAAATGTTTGGTATTTGTACTTAATTAATAACTTAGATAATCCATCTTTTATCAAAATAATCATCTTTGTTTTTTTTGTTTTTTTTCAGTTATCTTCATGTCAGAACACACAAACCTGACACGAGGACAGTAAGTGAACTTAAACAGCGTGTAGACCAACAGGGTAAATGAAGCTTCAAGAACGTTAACCATGGTCCTCATCACATTGTCCAACGCTCGATCCCTTTACTGTATCTCTCCATTCATCCTGCCATCACTCACTTAATGCTGCTGGTTTCTGCCAACTTGGCAAATCAAGAGGTGAGCTGTGCAACACTGATCAAAAGTCTCAGACAGATAGATTTATTCAAATATAATCAAATAACAGCAATAAAGTAATAATGAAAAACAGTAAAATGATAAAAAACTGACTCTTAATAGCAATTCATATCCTCCAGAATCCGTTTGATTTAAATTATTTTGTACTTTTATTGTAACTATGAACAAAAAAAAAGGACTTGTTCTATTTCTGTCGAAGGCCAGTGTGTGGGCAGCATAATCACTTGTTATCTGATCAGAGTAGAAAACATAGCCTGTTGTTCTTTTCACTTCACGGGTACAAGTTGTGGAACACCAAGTTCCATTTGGTGGACATCTGGACAATGAACAATGTGAAGACTTGATTAAAAAGTTTATTAACCATTATGATCCATCACTCAGACTCTTGTCTATGTGTTCTATTTCACAGGAATTAACTTCTGAGCCTGTTTGTGGATAAAATAAGCAGATGGGAATGTCAGTCATTGTCATTCTCACCATACACAATAGTACATTGTCATATCGACCAATCAGGATCTGTGTTTTCCTTCCCTATAAATGATTTGAACCTGTCATGGTACTGCAGTAAAGTGGGGGAACCAATTTGACAGCGCACCAATATAGACTAATGGTGGCAACAGCATTAGTAGGAAACCTGAACTCAAACATGGAGGTAATTTGATTGGAATGGACTTTTTACGTTAGATCCAGCACTTTTCATTACTCATTATACTTCCTAATAATATGACGGATAGAGATTTGATTTATTTATTAAGAATCCTGCTTTTGATTGCAAAGAAAATTTAAAATTGTTGCTCTATAACAATGTCACCTGACATCCTCCTGTGCTAAAATCATAATTATTCCCCCACACTGTTTCCTGCACTGACAGTGAACTTTGAAATTGGACATATATTATCAGGTGAATGTCTTGGGTTTGATTCCAGATGGGGACCTTTGTTGCATGTTATACCCCCCACCCCCCTCTCTCTATAATGTCCGCTATGCAATAAAGGAAACTTGAATCACCTGGTGGTTGTCTGCCTCCGCCACTCAGACTAGTTTCAGGTTACATCCCTCTTTATCCAGAGTCATATAAAATATGAACCATTTGTTTGAAGTTTTGTCATAATTGCTGTGTGTATAATTGTCTGTGTGTCTTGACCTTTGACCACCAAAATAAGTTCATCCTTGAGGCCTAGTGAATGTTTGTGCCAAATTTGAAGAAGTTAAGGTGTTACTGAGATATCGTGTCCATGAGAATGGGACGGACAGGTAGATGGACAGACGGACAACCTGACAACAATATGTCTCCAACTGTGAATGTCGCCAGCGTGGAGGAATAAAAACCTACCACACTCTGTATGACTGTCACCACCTTCTGACCCCAATCATTACAACACTTGGCCAAATAATCTGTATATGTGTCCATCCCTTAACCACTGACAATTGACAGGAACATAATACTTGTGTTTGAATAGTAAAACATTGACAGAGAAAAATAAAACATATGCTGGAGATTTATTTATTTCAATAACTTTGTGACAGGGTTAGAGTTTGATTGTTAGTTTGATTGATGAGTATTATAATTAAAAGGCGCTACATGTCTGTCCTCACTATTAACTAAAACAATCTTTTAATAAATTCTACCTTAGTGTCTTAATGTACCACTGTCTGTCCATCTCAGCTTAAACACACACAGACACACAGACAAAACAAAAATCCATGTCTTGGCTGCTAATGAGAAGGTCTCACATACTGCACACTCACATAAAGACACCTCTGCCATCCTTACACCCACCTACACACATGTACAGTATATCCATGCTCACATATAAAAATGGAGACATTACAGTTTCAAACATTCAAACAGACTGAAGACACACATTATAACAAAATGACAGCTGGAAGTGCAGAATGTTTGTGTGAGGATGAGTTTATACTGTATGTGACCGTGTATGTTTGTATCAAAATGCTGCCCCGAAGGCTGACAACTTGCTAGGTCAACAACCAGTCACACGCTGCACTACTCTGATCACAAATATAATTTATTGATCTCTCTCTTTCTCTCTCTCGCACTCGCTCTTGTTTTTAGATGTTAAAATGACAGATAATACCATTGGTGTGTCAAATACGTCTGAAATCAGCATCATAATATTAATATTATTTTTATGTTATATAGAAAATGTATGGTATTCAATGTAATTAACAATTAACTGTGTTCCACTGTTATATATAACATCATGTGTTGAAACGACTAGTCAATTGATCAGATTGATTAGTCAGTTGTTAGAACATTTGTTGGGTCCAGCTTCTCAAATATAAGGATTAATAACAAAGTCTAATACTTTATAGATGAAATGATCAGTTGAAAAAATGATCATTAGTACCAGTAAACTTTAATAAATAATTTTCTTTTTTCTTTTTTTTCTTTTTTTTTTTACAATTTACCTAATGTAAAAATAATAATGTCATATGATCAAATAATCATAATTCGATTCCACTCAATCACTCTTATCAATAATCTTGTATTATTGCTCAACCCTCACTGCAAAACATTCATAAAAGAACCCCTAAGTGCTGAGACGCGGTCTGTCTGCGTCTCCTACTTTGTCTTTCATTACAACACACATACAAACACACACATGCAAAGAAAAAGTCATGGCCACACACACTCACGTGCTTGATGGAGTAGTGTGCTGCTTAGTGTGACTCTCATTTCCCCTCAACTCTAAACCTTTAATCCCTGACAGAGAGAATGACGCAACCTGACATTCTGTTCTCAGAATCACACACGCACACACACACGCACACATTCACACAAACACACAAATACGAAGACAAACACAAACACGTGCAACCCAAAAAACACACACCATACCTAACTGCAACATATGCACTTAGACAAGTGTATGCAGACTATGTACGCAACATACTGTCTGTACTTTCATTGTCTGACTGATAAACAACATGAACACACACACTCCCAGCGATAACACTCACATAAAACTGAATGAAGTCACTAACCGTGCTGGTGTTTTGGATAACCCTGCCCATTTCATAGCATTCAGGTCTTATGATTGCTGTTATACAACCAATTCAAAATCTTTCTGAATCACAGTGATTAGAAATGAGGAGACAAAAGAATCAATTTGTGTCTGTGTTTACAAAATATATTAAGTGTTTACACAAAGGATTAAGTAATATATTTACTGTTTACATTACACAACGCTTTACCTGTCAAAGGATTCCTGCTCTGGTAACGTGTCTGTTCTAATGGACTGATGTCCAAACCACTAGATGCTAACATCATTAAATATAATTCATATTCATTCTACTATAGATATTTCACTTATGATACACAATAGGTACATGCACAGTAAGTGCTGTGTTTAAGAACAGATTGAAGGTACTGATTCTTTTCCTGAGCAAATATTAAACTGCACTAAATTCGATCATTACAGTTGTCAAAAGTATATTTCATAACCATCTCCTGCAAAATCAAGTCTAAACCCAAGACCAGACTTTTGTCTGATGAAATGATGAGAAACAGCACTTATCCAGGGTACTGAGATAAAACAGTCTGGAACTTAAACCCATAAAGACTCTGAAGTACATTCAAAGAAATAGAGCTGAGAGAGGGTTAAACCCAGAACAATTACAGTGGGGAATTTCAGAATCATTTAATAATTTTACATTTAAAATAAATTAAATTAGGATGAAGTCTAGTCGATTTTCTGCTGTGTGATGTCATGATTTGTCTCCGGCATCTTGAAAAACCCCTGCTGCAGAGTCTGCCTATGATTTTGATCAGAAAATTATGTGGCTTGTTACCATGGTTTTATCTCCAATACTCAGCCCTGCATTAGCCAAAAGATCATTTACCCTTTGATCTCTGACTCATGCTGTTCACGTGAAGGCTCACTCACTTGCAGTTAAAATCCAGTCCAGTGATGAGAACAGTATGCATAAACAACCAGTCAGGTAAACTGGACCGGTCTTTTATTAATTGTTATCCATGATATCAGTTCAAAATGTCTCATGCACTGTTGAACTTACAATATACTTTTTTTAGTGCTGTCTATCACACCTGCTCCCTTCACTTCATACCAGGTTTTGATATACAGCAGGTGGTCAGACAGAGCCGAGCAATGACTCAACATTCTTCTCGTCATGTCATACATTGTGATTCAAAAATCCAAAAAATCCATCACAGTGAGATCTAAAATGCTTCATAGCATTTTTTTGAAATTACTGCATATACTTTTCTATAAATGGCACCATAATTATACAGAGATAATCACAATATTAATGTTGAATTTTTATCTATTAGACCACAGAATAGGGAGATGAAATCCTATATATTTCAATCACCTACAAATAAACAAAATCTGTTACAAAATGTCTCTTACAGTGTTTTGATATGTAGTTAAAAACTTGGTTTGGTGAGAGCAGATATGCCATTTTGTTTTTGCAGTTGTATGAAAAATGTTTAAGCAATGAAATGTCTAATGGCCTTAAGACGCAAACACACTGATCAGATTTACTCTCACCAGCATGATCTTACAAACTTCATCTTAAATACTAATCTCTCTTTTGATTTAGTAGTGAAAGCATGCATGGTTCTGATAACTGTCAGATCACCCCTTCTTACAGATGTGATGTGAATGTGGATGTTAGTCAATCTTATAACACTGTTCTGGAATACTTTATGAAAGCGGGTTTAGGAGAAAAAAAAAAACTCCACACGACAGATGTGAGAGCGCTGTTTTGTAAGTTAGTCTCGATTAGTTTTTAGAAACTTAAAAATCCCTGAACAAGCAGCAGCCTGCAGGTGGGTCACACATGACCAAGTCATGCTGAGTAACCAGCAGTTCAAACTCACAGATCTCTATTTTCAATTTTATTTGAGATCCCAAAGCTCCCAAAAATGCTAGAAATGTCAGACTGAAATTCTGAGAAACGTACATGAAATTATGCACAAGGCATCAAGTATTATTTTAAAAAAGTATTCCATTTGATGAAAACCTGAAACATATGACACTGGTAAATTGGAATCACCTTCTTAGTGAACAGACAGAGCTACACAGAGACGTTATGCTTTCAGACCGAGAATACATTTCTGAACAGTATTTCTGTAAACAGTATTTTATTTTTTGGGGGCTTTTTATGCCTTTAAGATAGCACAGTAAATTCTAAAAACCCAATTAATTCCTCAATCATATCATATAGACTTCACATCATTTCATATTTTCCCAGATCTCACTCAGTCAGGCATACACACACATTGCACGTCTGACACCATATTCTCATACAGCAGATTCATATAGGACTCTTATAGGATTATGAGCTGATCAGCAGTGTATGTCAGTCAGCTAGTGGCCAAAGGGGCCGTCCTAAGTCTGCGAAATTACTAAATGGCTTAACAGGATATTAATGATTCTCCACTCTGCACTGTAAAGGGAGGTGGAGGAGAGAAAGGAAAGAAGAGGAGGGATGGTGGGAGAAGAAGAACAAGAAAAGGATAAGAAGACGCAACAAGAGTGGAAAGCATCGAAGAGATAGAAAGTTAAGTAGACAGAGATACAGATTTAATAACCTGGGAGTATTGGAGAGGTGAGGTGAGGGTCAGCAACAAACAAAACAAAAGACTGACTGTACAGCAACAATGCATACCTTCATGCTCAATTTCAAATTTTACTTGCATGCTGTATTTGGGGTGACTTAACATGTATGCTAGCATGTAATATTTTTGTGCTATATCAAAATGGCCGGACAGCGTGCAGAAAACAAAATAAAGCACTTTCATCCACGAACGTGCTTGGGTAGTCCTCAAATGTTGATGCTGACTCAGCTAAACTGCAGGAACTTAATTATGACAGGGCCTAATGCAATATAGAAATAATGAAAAAATCAATAAAGCAATAATGAAAGAATTCAGGTTAAATTCTTATTATATAATCAAATGCAGCACAAATATTTGGAAGTTTAACTGTTTCAGTAATCCAATAAATTATAAACAAGAACAAAAATGTTTTTGATGCATGGATATTAAATTTGGGAGAAAATCCCTTTTAATACATTGTGTGTGTGCGTGTGTTTTGTGATTTAAAAATGATAGATAGATAGATAGATAGATAGATAGATAGATAGATAGATAGATAGATAGATAGTCTAACCTAACCCTCCTACTTGTAAGCTCCTGCCCTACATCCCTCCACCCATCCACCAATCCTCCCTTCCTTCCATCCATCCATCCATTCATCTCTCTTTTCCTCCCCTCTCTCTCTGTAACCTCCACTCATTTACTGAAGACTAATCCACTGCCCTGCTTAATCCCTCAACCTGCTCTCACAAACACACCCACACACACTCTCTCTCCTCCTGCACACTCAGTCTCTCACACTCGTAAACACTCTCTTATATAAAATAAAACACAATCACACAGAGAACTCACTGCAGGCCTTGACATTTTCTCACTGAAAACACTTATGAATTCACAGCAGGCCTAAATGATATATTCTTCTATATTCTTCTTCTGATATGTTCTTCCTCTGAAACGTTCTTCCTCTGATGTTCTTCCTCTGATATGTCCTTCCTCTGATAAGTTCTTCTTCTGATAGGTTCTTTTTCTGATGTTCTTCCTCTGATATGCTCTTCCTCTGAAACGTTCTTCCTCTGATATGTTCTTCCTCTGAAACGTTCTTCTTCTGATATGTTCTTCTTCTTCTCATATGTTCTTCTTCTGATATGTTCTTCCTCTGATGTTCTTCCTCTGATATGTCCTTCCTCTGATAAGTTCTTCTTCTGATATGTTCTTCCTCTGATGTTCTTCCTCTGATGTTCTTCCTCTGATATGTCCTTCCTCTGATAGGTTCTTCATCTGATATGTTCTTTTTCTGATGTTCTTCCTCTGATATGTCCTTCCTCTGATAAGTTCTTCTTCTGATATGTTCTTCCTCTGATGTTCTTCCTCTGATATGTCCTTCCTCTGATAGGTTCTTCTTCTGATAGGTTCTTCTTCTGATATGTTTGATATGTTCTTTCTCTGATATGTTCTTCCTCTGATATGTTCTTTTTCTGATATGTTCTTCCTCTGAAACGTTCTTCCTCTGATATGTTCTGCCTCTGATATGTTCTTTTTCTGATATGTTCTTCTTCTGATATGTTTTTCTTTTGATATGTTCTTCCTCTGATATGTTCTTCCTCTGATATGTTCCTCTGATATGTTCTTCCTCTTAAATGTTCTTCCTTTGATATGTTCTTCTGATATGGTCTTCCTCTGATATGTTCTTTTTCTGATATGTTTTTCTGATATATTCTTCCCCTGATATGTTCTTCTTCTGATATGATCTTCCTCTGATATGTTCTTCTTCTGATTTATTCTTCTTCTGATATATTCTTCCCCTGATATGTTCTTCTTCTGATTTATTCTTCTTCTGATATATTCTTCCCCTGATGTGTTCTTCTTGTATGAATCGGATGAAAATTCTGGAGACAGAAATGGTCCTTAACAAAAAGGCTTGAAAGGTGCAGGTTGAAAGGCATGTTTTATCAAAAGGAGGTCAAACAGATTTGACATATACCTAATAAATCATACCATGCCTTTTTTACCACAACTTTTTTCATACCATTTGCACAGCTTGAAAATCCAATTGAAACCTGGAATTTGCAACCTTGATAACAGTGTTCAAACACAGTGAACATTTTGTTATTTTCATGTCATTGTTGTAGTTGCATTTTCTTTTTGTGGTTATGCCCCTCTCCGGTGTCTGTTTCTGGTCTTCTTTCCCATCCTTTGCTATGAAGGATCCGATTAAACAACACCTACCAACTCTCTAAAAAAGGATGAAGCAGTTGTCGAAATACTGAGTTGAGAGAGACACCCCCATGTCCCATGTTCCACAGAAACTTGAATGGATTTAAAAAACACACACACACACTTCTCAGTGTACAACAGGTTTTGCAGTGGTGCACCTATTCCATGGAGGGTGGTGGTGGGGGGGGTTGTTATATTTTATTATTTTATATTTTATATTATTATTCAATTATTAATGAAAGAATGGCTGAATGTGCCATTACTCCACTTTGTACAATTCATGTCATCAAGACACAGATGCACAGTGTGCAGCAGCCATGATAGTGGACTTTTCATCCCACCTTCGATTGTGGTGATGGTGCAGGTATTTACAATTATTGGATTAATTGAGGAGGTAATCTAAAAATGTATTGATAATGAAAATGTAGCAGTGGCTCTAAGCCAAAGTAAATCATATCATCAAGAACAACAACCACAATGAAATAAGGACAATCACATCAAAGTATGAGCGAGCTTCTAGGGTACATTAAATGATCAAAATATATATACATAACCTGAACTAAAATGAAAAGTTTTTCATTCAGATGAACAAAGATCAGATAAAAAAAATGTTCAAGATGATAAGAAATTGCTCTCTAAAACCAGATGCTTTCCTTCTCTCTCTCTCTCACACACACACACACACACACACTGTACATTGTGCAGCATGAATAATTCCCATCTGTTAGGGGAACATGCTACATATCTGTGTGTCTCACTCACTCAACAAGCACGCAATCACACACACACACACACACACACACACACACACAAACACTGTACACAATTCCCTTGCAAATGTTGGAACTGCTTTATAAAGGATATTGCAACACAGGAAAAAACTATTACCAAAAAATGATACTGCTCATTTGGCAATAAAATCTGAGGTGAAATGATTTTCATTGAAGTAAATAAACACAAACAAAAGAAGCAAAAGCAGAAGCTTTCCTTGAAGATACATTTGATCTGGTCTGTGTAATCGTCAGCATTTATACATATGCTGTAGTCACAGTTTTCTAACATTCTCTTATTAATAGAGATCACAGCCAACTTTTGAAGTTACTATAATTACTTTGTCTCTGGTTTTAAAGTCTAAACAAGATTTGAACAACAATATCATTTGAGTGTATTACATAATCTGATATGAGGTGAATTCATTCATTATGTTGTATTGTATGGTAATAATAATAATTTTGTTTATAGTTTGATGCAGTGAATCATAGGCACCTAAACAAACTGCTGTGGCACACAGAGTGTGGAGAAGACTTTTGTGTGTGTGTGTGTGGAGAGTGGGGGCGTGTGTCAACAAAACAATGAAACCTCCAAACATCCAAATATTGCCAGGAAAGCCGACCGATGCAGCTCACACATCCAGCCGCTCACACTCATGCAAAGGTGTTGTGTCTAGCTATTGTGTATAATCTGGATGATGACAAATAGTGGCACTAGCAGCCAGCACCACAGTGCTGCACAACAAAGCAAGCAACATCTGCAGAACCACATGCAAAGAAAAACGCAAATTGTAAAAAAAAATGATTTACACAAAGCATTCAACTACACTGAATTGATAGATATGGTTTTGCTATCTCAAAACTTGAAAAATAAATCCAAAACTATCTGTGTGTGTAACACTTTAAGATTAGTCAAGCTAATACATTAGAAGAGTTTAAAGTGTTCTAAGTGACATTGTCCTGATTTTAAGGCAGAGAAAAACCCCAAACTTTACATGAATGCATCTCTTTTATTCTACCAAATTCAGCTAGCATCTGAGAACATGTTGTTAAGCACCAGTAAACTAAAATGTCGACTAAATAAGATGATCTTCATATTTCCATTGAGATTCACATGTATGTATGTTCTATTCAAAGCACAAGATACTAGCCTTTAATACTCTTACATTACAGATTATGAAAAGCTACAAAATGCCCTTATGCCGATTCACCAAAGGCATCACAATGTGTTCTTCTGGGAATTCAATAAAACTCAACACACACTTTCCAGGAACAGAAAATAAAATTTTCAGGACAAGTGTCACCTCTGACCCAGAACCAAACTCTTGAAATTCTTCTAGCATGCTGATCTGAACCATCAATGTATCCTTCTGTCATGTGCAACTTACAACGACTGGGATATAGACACTGCAGTACGGTATAGGTAGGGATGTACAGTATATTTCAGCAAACCCCAGTTTCATAGTTTCCAGCAGCACTCACCAGTTCTTGGTTGGTAGAATTGGAGTCATCTCCAGGGAAGGGGATGTAGATGGCTAAGGCCACACAGTTGGCAAAAATAGACAGCAGTATAAAGATATCAAATGGTCTGGAAACAGACTGTTAAGGAAAACACTTATCTCAAATGGATGTTATTAAGTACTTACAGTATTTCAATCATGTAAATTGTGTCAGTTTTTGGTGAATCCCTACTTTTTGTCTGTATTTTGTCTCTTTGTTTGCTTTCTCTCTGTCTCTGACACTGTGGTAGAGAAACTAATCTATAAAAACTAAATATTTAAAAAATAACTAGTCAAAGTAATATAATCTAATGTAATCATGCAATTAAATTCACTTGATAACAAGTGGGTTTACAGTTTATGAGGGAGTTATCTAAATTCGGATAATAAAAAAATAAAGCGCATTTGGTCCATTATTTATTAATTTACTCGTTAATGTGTCTATCTCCTCAAATCATTCATTGATCAACACAACCAATTATCTAACATTACATTAAAGCTTTCACACAAAACCACCTTCTATTTAATTAAAGTCTGGCAATTGCAGCCTACAGGCCACTTCCATTCCAACAATAAAGTTATGGTTCATTATTTCAATGACTGATAAAATTCTATATTCATTCATCACTCAAACAACTGCCATCCATCCATTCAACCAGTGCCCCTGTGTTAGGGCTACAGGATACTTCCACTCCACCAGACTGATGCAGGCCCTGCGGATGGGGTTGTTGAGGGTGAGGCAGAACAGTGCTCTGGGTGGCCTGCTGTTGGTAGATCCTCCCTGTTTTTTGCTCTTGGCATACTGCTGCCTCTTCCTCTGGGCCAGTGAGCCTACAGGAGCAGGTCCAGTGGTGCAAACTGAGGGCCGGGAACTCATCTCATGCTTTGCAGGATCGTCCTGTGCTTGGCGAGCAGCACTAATGGCAGCATGCCAAGCAAGGACTGGGCTGACACCGGAGCCAGGGCCACCAGGGCCCTGAACGCCGCTATTGGCCCCAAGGAGGCCATAAGAGGAGCCGACAGGCTTGCCGGTGCTGGCCGGGGCCTGCAGGGGCTCCGGTGGATGGAGCTGGTGCAGACAGGTGTGGCTTTCTGACCAGAGCGCCGAAGCATCAGTGGAGGGAGTAGTCCTTCTATTGCTGGCATACTGTGCCCCTGGAGGCAGAGGGTGGGGGGGACAGAGACATGATGGTTAAACTATTTTGAGACTGTGAATGTGAGTATAAACAGAAAAACCTGCAATTATGTTCCCCACATTGTCAGTGCATTTTGAGAAACCAGCTGCTTTTTATTGTGCTCTTCTAATCGAAGTTTGAATTTGTAGAATAATTAAACAACCCTCGTACAAATGTAGTATATGAACCACCCTGAACCAGCTTTAATACTTTCCGCAGTCGAATGTAACTATCCACCAGGACAAGAGGATGAAGGCTGAAATAGAATTTGAGGGGTAAAGATGTAGAAGTAATATGGGTAGAAAAGTGAGAAGAGGAAGAAGATAATTGATTTAAAGGGAGTGTGGAAGAGACAGAGGAGACAGAGAGAGAGAGAGAGAGAGAGAGAGAGAGAGAGAGAGAGGCAGCTTGCATGAATGAGAGGGACAGAGAGAGTCATTAAAATCAATGTAAACCTCCAGTGAAAAAGACTGTCCTTGACACAGTCACTTTGGTTCACTGCATCTCTACAGCATAGTCGCATCAGGGAATAATGTCTCTCACACTGAGATGACCAAATCAAGCACATTGATCCTTCATCAGAAATATATTTTATAACTCTTATAACTCTATCTATGAAAATGTCTTAATTTGCATGTAGCCTGAAGTCAGTCTGATTCGATGAATAGAAAAGATGTTTTAACAAAAATTTAAAAGCTCTAGTGCAGGAAGGTATTAGTGCAGGACTGCTGGTCCTCCTCATTCCGCAACAGAACATCACCAGAGGTGCAAAACAAGTACAGCCGCTTATTTCATGATGATCACGGCCTGTCTGATATTTCTGACATGTACTGTATATGATCCCAGCAATCCTGCTGGGTGTCGTACATCCGTCACACTGACTCCTTACTGCTGTTCCCGACTTTAATTTGAGCTATGGCAGCTTTTTAAAGCAGCACGTTATTAGGACCACTTCTCACCCGTGGAAACTGTTATAAAATAAACAAATAAATAAAAACTAACGGGATTCACTTGGAAAGTTGACTTAGCGTTTCCGTTCATTCTGGAGGGCGCAGATATCCAGAGCCTCGTCCACAAGCTGTCACATGGTTCCAAACCGATCAGTTGACCATAACATCAGACTAAATAGTCTACAGCCAACCATTTTTCGGAGAACTAGCAGCAACTCGATTCCCCTGCGGATTTGATAAGTGCTGTCATTACATCCATGCAGCCTACAACAAGCGCTTACAATACGAAATCTCTTCACTAAGATAACTTGGAATAGCACCTCAGAGGCAGACACGACTCAGACTGTAATTACATAGAAAAAGCAAAAAATAAACCATGAAAGCGCTCTCGCCCCCTCTCGGAGCGCTCTCCAACTCTCCTCCTGCGCTCCACGCACGGTTTTACCTTCAGACTGTTCATCTGCTTCTTGCATCCTCGAATCCACATCGAAAATATCCGTTTTAAATCCAACTCATCTTTGGAAAAACCGTGCAAAGGTGTCGACGCGCGAGCCTGAACTGTGCCTTTGACCTGAAATAGAAATTGTTCCTCCAGCGCAAACCCTGAGAGGAACGCCAAACATTTTCGCCACATCCGGGTGCCTGCCTGCAGATTCACGGCGGATCCGAGAGGACGCGCTGATAGTAGCAGTCAATCCACTGCTGTCAATTATTCTTAGTGTGGGTGGAGTTGAATTGACAGAAGCTGAAGCAACCACGTAGATTTAGAGTAGCCATAGCTACTGGAATCACATATAACCTACAAACTGGAAATGCACCTGTTGCTGCCCTTAGGAAACTTCCAAAGAGCGAATTTTAACATCAGTTCCAACAAGAAAAATGATTTTGTCTTGCCAAATGTTTGCAGACAAATATGATGATTTATACATTTAAAAAAAACATTGAAAACACAAACAAATTGAATGTTAATGTGAATGGAGTTCTAAGAAAAACAATATAGCCTGGGAGACGACAACAAACAGCTGCTATTGAAGGAGTCGTTCTGTGGTAACTGGATGTAGTTATTTAAACTGTAATAATAGTGTTTGTATGAATGAAGCAGCATTTGGAGAAGGGACATGGTCTTTGAAGCCTTACAATTTTAAGACTAAAAAATATTGTCAAAACAACTACTAAAAACGACATGTGGCCATACTATATATTAAAGCCAACATCATACATCATACATTTCTGTCCATGTTTCGGTGTCAGCCTGCCGTCATGATACAGTCTATGGCTAATACAATAGAAACAATTCAGATGAGTGGAAATCTAGTTAAAGGCTACTCTCTCTCCTGCTAGGGACATTTCTGGATAGGAGGATAAACACCAAGCCCTCATCCAATCCCTACGGTTAAGCCCCTAAAAAGTTCCTGTATCCCGGGTCATTGGACTTACCCCTCAGGGGTCTTCCCCTTATAATAAACGGCATTCTGTCACCTGGCGCTTCTCTGGGGCCTCATAGCGCCGTTTTCTGCCATCACCCCGCGGCGATTCGAGGGGAAATGAGTTGTCGGAGCTGTGATGGAAGGTTACTAGTGATTGGATTACCTGTGCCTGCATGGAGAATAACAGTTTCACTCTAGCGCTTAATCCCCCGATTATAATCCCTGCTCGAATGTTCCCTCAATAGTGCAGGTGAAACAGGCAGCTGCAGCTCAACTGGACCAAATTATAAACAATGCAATCTATGTTTTGTTTATTTGTTTGTTTGTTTGTTTGTTTCACGCAGCTCAATTACTTCAGTAGTAGTATATACACCATCTTAATCTAACATTGACAGGTTCAAACTGAGCTGTTCAAACATACAGCACAACATGACTGACAGTGTAGGAGCTGGTTGTGATTGTTTTTTCTCCTATGATGAACACAGTATTGGTCTGACGCATTTTAGAAAATAAAAGTAAAATTAATTTCACTGACTAAAAGCTCTGCTTCAATTTAAAAAGTACTTCATAGAAATGTAGTGGAGTCAAAATCCCAATATTTGTCTTTAAAGTGTAGTGGAGTAAAAGTCAGTTTCCAAAAAGAATGATAGTCAATTAAAGTGCAGATACTGGAAAAATATACTTAAGTAAGGTATTTAAGTAGGCTAACCTAAATGTAGGCTATGTTGTTATTGCTCACTCCTACTTGTGGTCTATAATACACAGAGTTTCTCAGAATAAAAAAAACAAATTATATTGGACCCAGAAATAAACCCCGTGGTATTTATGTAACAAGAAGATAATGTGGATGTTTTGCTGCAGATAGCTACATTGTCAAATGTGTCCCCTTGATTAATACGATTTTTTTTATTTTCGTTTTACATAAAATATATACTAGCTAATAAACTGTAGGCCTAATTTTATTGTCTTGATGTACTTTAATTGAATTTACAGAGCAGCAGGGGAACGGATTGGCCATATCGTTGTCCACTGTTTCTAGATCTGCACCAACAAAGCCTGTTTTGTAATCATATTTATTAATTTTATTTATTTATCTGTAATATAATTTTATTTTAGAAAGCACACTACCTAACTTAGCTAGGCTAAAGTAAGCTCATAAGGTCGAACATCATTTCTTACAAACATTTCGTTTTTAAACGGTACTCTAACAAATTAAGACTAAATTATATTTCGGTTTAGAACCTGTGGGATAAATAAGGTTTTCAGATGAGTGATTTCCGGGGACAGCGGAAGTTTTAAGTGTCTGCAGATATCTGACCGTGCGGAAGCAACAATCACATCCAAGATGGAGACCGTAAATGCTGGACATATGATGAGTTTAGCAGCTCTACAGAGACAAGACCCGTATATAAACAAACTGCTCGATGTTACTGGCCAGGTGGCACTCTACAACTTCAACTCCAAAGCCAACGAATGGGTAAGTTTCTCAAGAGACCCGAAATGGTTTCGTGGATTCACTTAGCATGCTAATGCTAGCTCCTCGAAAAAAAAAAAACACAAAAATAAAAAATACGTTAGTATTTGTCGGACTGTAACTTATCCATATATGTTCACAGACATACTGTTTTGATACGAGTGTCAGTCTCTTAGTGTTTCAACAACTTGTTGGTTATAAGTTAACGTTATATTACCTGGGCTAACATAATTTAGCTGGTAAAGCTAACAGTCAGCGTTCGTTGTTATTATTCAGCAAGTTGTGGATCCACTGTTGTTTCTGACACATAACGTTACTACTACTACTACTACTTCTCATTTCAGGAGAAGACCGAAATCGAGGGCACCTTGTTTGTTTATGCCAGGTAAGCATATAAACTGTTTTAGTAATGTGGGACGAACACTGTGAATATTGTTCCCTTGTTTAGCATTACGTTTGTCTGCGCTGTCATTTGACGTATTCAGCACACGTGTATAGGCCGCAACCTTTGTAAACAAACAACTGCGGTTCGTTACAGACGTATTTCATATATGTATCTTATTTCCTCTCCATTGTTTTTATACAGCCTTGTGCGCACAGTGGTTCTTCATGAGACTCCACGAGATTGTTTTATTTCCATAGTTTCAAGATTGAAAGAAAATAATAGATTTTTCAGAAAGATGGGGGAAAAAAGCAATTCAATCTATCCTAATTGTTTTAGTCGTTTATTACATCAAACATTAAATATAACTTCCTGTGCAAAAGTTTTAGGCACTTGTGGAAAATGCTGTAAAGTAAAGATGCTTTAAAGAAATGCAATGACTAGTTTCTGTTTACCAATTGACTACATACAAAGTGCAGTAAACAGCAAAACCTAAACCACCTCCATATTTGTTATGACTCGCGTTTATCTCTAATAGAGCACCAATTCTCCTCAGTACACTTGCCTTCAACTTTTTAAGGTGCTTGGCCTGTAGGTTGTTTCAAGCCCGACCGATATTGGATTTTTGTGGCCGGTATCGTTATTAGAGAGTAAAAAACCTTGTGAATAAGATATGTATTGAAAGCAGGATATTTTACAGTTTAACAATAAACTTTACTGTCCAAAATGACATCAGTGCACTTAAATGGTAAACTTCACTGGGAATTAAATAAAATAACTATTAAAAAAAAAAAAAAAAACTATAAATAAATATTTAACTTGAATAAAAACAAAGGATCAAATATTCATAAAATGCTGCCTATATAACTTGATGTGACCCAAGCATTTCCACTGCATTATTGCTTCTTAGGAAAGTATTAATATCAGCGCATATCGGAGAATATATGCACGGATACCGATTTATCTGTGATAGGCCTATATTGGCTGATTAAAAAAGGCCGACCGATAAATCGGTCCGGCTCTAATGTTGAGATCAGGGCACTGTGGGGGCCAGAGCCATCTTCTACAGGATTCCTTATTCATGTTGCTGTAGATAGTTCTTTATGACTCTGGCTGTACGTTTGGGGTCATTGTCCTGCTGCTGCAGAATGAGTTTGGGACCAAAAAGATGTCTCTGTGATGGTATTGCATGATGGATAAGAATCTTAAACATCTAAAGTGCCTAAAACGTTTTTGCACAGTGCCTTGCACTGATACCAATATATTTTTATTGGTATCTTTTTAGTGGTATATTTATGTATACAAGATCACTTTTCAATATATCAATGTTGCTTGCTTAATTTTGATTAAATTCAAGTCAAGAAAGATTTTTTGTGTTTGGTCATTAAAAGTCAGTCAAACTAAGATTCTAAGCTTTTACTAAATCTAGTGCACGGGTTGATGTAAAGTATAATAGGGTAGGAGATGATTACATTTTATTCGGCCAGATTATTATTTTACAGTGTTTATAATCTTTGTCCATCTAAGGTCTGCCTCCCCTCACCATGGCTTCACCATCATGAACCGACTGAGCACTGAGAACCTGGTGGAGCCAATCAACAAAGACCTGGAGTTCCAGCTGCAGGATCCCTTTCTGCTCTACAGGAATGGCAACTGTGAGTATTTTTTAGAATAATAAAATAGTAGCTACTCTACAGAGTGCAAACCTTTTTCTATACAAGTGTGGGCAAAATTTACATGTACTTAAAGAGACTATTATTGAGTGTCCATGACCCAATATTTATAGTACTTATAGGAGTTTTGGATGAGCTCCAGGCCGATACTAATCAACGATGAATTTACAAATGTGAATGATGAGAAATGTGAGATATCTTCCCAGAGAACATGCTTATAGATAGATATATACTTCATTTATCCCCTAGGGGAAGTTCAGGTTTATTATTATTAGATTATCGACCCTTTCTTGTCATCTCACCACTACAAATGTTGTGAAAAATGTCATAATTATCTTATATATAATAATTTCTTAGTTACAGAGTCTGTTTCTGTTATGTTTGTGCTCAACTACCAAGACACACTGCTGTATCACAGCGGATTTTGTTACACTGCATATCTCTGAAAGCACCAAGTACACAGCCGTACAGGTGTTGGTGAAGTCCATTATCACACATACACATACATTAAGTGCAAAAGATCGAAATGGTACCTCTGAAAATGCCAAACAAACATCTCCTCAGTGTTCTCTGGAGCTCTTTTCTCTTTTCCTTGAAGTCATTTTGGTGTCTTGGTGTCGCATTGAGTAAGAAAACCTCCTCTGAGGACACTTTTCCACTCATGACCTCACGCAGGCCCACCAGACTGCAGCAGTTTCAGCTTGGTTTGGCTACAGATGACATCATTCTGCATTGGGGCAAGAGCAGCCAAAAAGACCTATAGGTTATATTGATGAATCCGACTACTTTTAGATCTCTATTTTATTATAGTTTTATAGCTTTATCGAGTGAAGTGCTAATGCTGCAGTCAAACTCATCTAGTCTTATGGAAAGAGTTCAGCATGAAGTAAGGTAAAAAGAAAAGAGTGATGTAAGTCCTCAGATCTTCAGAAAATAACTGACAGCACTGCCACCGAGGTAATCTATCAGAAGTCTAAACAGGAGTTTCATCAAGGCGACAAATAAGGAATTGGATTGTTTTCCCATTTGTTTGCTTATCAGAAAAAACAACATGGCCAGGGTCAATGTCAGAGTAGACTGCTCCCCTTTTGGACTTGGTTTGCCAATCAGCTTGGCTGGTATTGAAGACATGATGTAATTTCTTGTTAGTATTCAGGCCAGAGTAGATTCTCCAGTAGTAGACTTGAGTCCAAGTGCTGTTGTTAACATTTTAATTCCTCAGAGTGGGTTGAACTGATAGACAGATAGATTTTGGTACAGGTGCTAAGTAAAACGACGATTGACAATAATCCTCAGGTTGTGTTGGAAATGCTGCCAACCTCTGGCAGCTGACAGTCACCTCCTTAAGACTGGTAAGAATAAATTCTCCCTGGTAGTTTCCTCTTCTGGCTTTTAGTCCATTGGTTGGTTTTGGCTGATTGTGTAGTTCTCTCCCTCAGGTTGTTTCAGTCTTTTTCTGCTCTTCAGTAATGCCACTTATTGACTGAGGATGATTTTGGTTTTTCTCAGAGATTAATTGGTCGGACAAACTCCAGTCTGTGTTTGTTTGTTGTCCAGGTTTCTAATGTTGAGAGAGAGAAAGAGGGTTGTAAGACCCATCCCTCCGCTCTGAATTAGGAAAAGCAAAGAAGGAACGATGAAGGCTGAGCAGGAGCAAGGTAGAAGCTTGATTGAAGACCAAAGAGACAAACACAAGGATGAATTCTTCAGAAGGATGAAGATGATGAGCTATTATTTGTGTCTTCCTTAAAGCCTATTTGACTACTGGTGAGCTCCCTGCCTTCGACTGACAAGTGTACTCAAAGTTAGAGAGTACTGATTAGAGAAACCTGTGTGCTATGACACGCACATACACACCTATACACCTACATCTGTTTACTCCTCTCCATATTCCCCTTGGTAGCAGTAAATGCTACAGAGAGGCAAACACTTAGGTTGCTAGGTTACCACAGCCGCTTGAGGGACCTCGAATATGCCAGTGTTTCATCACACATACAAATGACACACAAGCAATGTAATACTAACAAGCTCTAACTGCAAACCTACAGTTTTTTGTTTGTTTGGTTTTAGATTTACGAGTATCAGTGCCCTTTGAGTGATGGTGAATGTGGTGTGATATAAGATCATTTACTGGGCTCAGTAACCTATTTCAAAGCAAAACTTGTTTCTTCCTTTAATGTAGCTAAAGACGTTTCACCATTAACTATTAAACATCCATTTGATTATTGAGACCAGATTGAACCTTCTCTATTCAGTTTCCTCTTTGGCAGGTTCATTCATTCAAATGAGCACGCTCTGCATTATAATTGCACTACTTCAGGCTTTTGTACTGTGCTTTTGTCACTTGGTGTAATTAATTACTTATAGTCAAGTAATTTATTATATTAATTATTAATTATTATTACTATTATTTATATTGATTGAGATATCAAAAAGAAGCCGATAGATAGATAGATAATCTCAAGATAGATTTATTTATCCCCTAGGGGAAATTCATGTGTCCATAATAATAATAATAATAGTAGTAATAATAATAATAATAATAAAAACAGTTAATAACAAATGAACAATAATAATAAGATTAGTCCACTTCCTTTGGCTGAGGTGTTGTATAGCCTGATGGCAGTGGGAACAAAAGGATCTCCTGAACCTCTCTGTTCTGCAGCTCAGTGAGATTAGACGTTTGCTCCAGCTGCTTCTCTGTCCTGCCAGAATGTTGTGGAGAGAATGGTTGGTATTGTCCAAGACGGCCTCCATCTTACATTGCATGTGTCTCTCCACAACAGTCCTGAGTGAGTCCAGACTCCTGCCAAGCACAGCTTATCCAGTCTCCTTGTGTTCGTGTCTGACATGCTGTTGCTCCAGCAGACTGCAGAATAAAAGAATACACTGGCCACCACTGTCTAATAAAACATGTGCTGCATTTCACTGCAAGCGTCAAAGGTCCTGATCTTCCTGAGGAAAAAGAGCTGGCTCTGCCCCTTCCGGTAGATGGCATCCGTGTTCAAGGACCAGTCCAATTTACTGTCCAGGTGCACACCTAGGTATTTATAAGTGTGCACCCCCTCAATGTCCTTCCCTCGAATGTTGACTGGCTGAAGGTTGCGCCTAGACCTCCAAAAGTCCATGACCATCTCCTTGGTCTTGGAGGTGTTCAGAAGGAGGCAGTTCTTGTCGCTCGATTCACTAAAGGCCATCATCAGATCCCTGTACTCCTTTTCCTACCCATTCCTGATAGACGCCACAATAGATGTGTCATCTGAGTATTTCTGGATGTGGCAAGACTCAGAGTTGTATTTAAAGTCCGCCATATACAGGGTGAACAGGAACAGAGCCAGAACAGTCCCCTGTGGAGCCCTAGTGCTGCTCATCACTGTCTAAGAGACACAGTTACCCAGCCTGATGTACTGTGGTCGTTTTGTCAGGTAATCTACAATCCAGGACGTGAAGCAGGGATCCACCCCCGTCCCTTCCAGCTTCTCTTTAAGAATGGGGGGTTGGATGGTGTTAAATGTACTTGAGAAATCAAAGAACATAAATCCTCATGTAACTACCTGGCTCATCCGAGTAAGAATGGGGGGCAACTGGTCTGTAGTCATTTATCTCAGCCGGTCTTCCTACTTTAGGTACCAGAACAAGACATGATGTTTTCCACAGGACCAGGACCCTCCTTGTTTGAAGGCTTAAGTTAAAGATCTTCTGGAGAGGCTCAACCAGCTGGGCCGCACAGTCCTTTAACAGCCTCGGTTACCCACCGTCCGGACCTGTTGCCTTTCCAGGGGCGTAGCCTCTTGAGCGCCACCCTCAAGACTCAGACTTGACCCCTTGAGTTGCAGCTGCAGTGTCAGGTTGTGGAGGAGATGCTGCCGCAGCAGAAGCTGCAGCTGAAGCAGTGGGAGAGAGAACAGGTGAGGCTGTGTCAAACCTGTTGTAGAACAGGTTGAACTCATTTGCCTTGTCCACATCACCTGATGCTGCCTGGCTGTTCTTCTCTTTATAGCCAGTGATGGTCCTCATCCCCTTCCAAACCTCTCCAGTGTTGCTGTGCTGCAGCTTCCTCTCCACTTTCTTTTTGTAGTCCTCCTACACTTGCTTTAGTCTCCTCTTCAGTTCATGTTGCACACACCTGAGCTTCTCCCTGTCTCCATCCCTGAAAGCCTCCTTTTTCTGCTTGAGGAGGGTCTTGATGTTACTGGTGATCCAGGGTTTGTTGTTTGGAAAGCAGTGTACAGTCCTTGGTGGTATTACATTGTCCATACAGAAGTTAATATATTCCGTGGTACTTTCAACCATTCTATCAAGGTCAGAGTCCTTGCTTTTATCATTTTCCTGTGACTCCAACAGTACATTCCAATCTGTGGACTCAAAACAGTCTTTTAGAGACTCACTGGCCTCCGGGGTCCAGTTCCTGAATGAATAGGTGGTTGCACCCTGCCTCAGTACACAGGGTTTGTAAGAAGGCTGAAGAAAAACCAGATTATGATCTGATCTGCCAAGTGGTGGTAGAGCTGAAGCAGTGTAGGCCTCCTTGACATTTGCATACAACAGATCAAGTGTCTTATTTTCCCTTGTGGGACAGTCAACATATTGAGAGGTGAGAGTGACATGGTTAAAATCCCCCGATATTGCAATGAATGTATCAGGGTGCTGGGTCTGTACTCTCGCAACAGTCTCGTGGATGCAACTGCAAGCTCTGCTCATGGTTGAATGTAAACAACATTGGTGACGATGTGAACTCCCTCGGTACATAGTACCGTCTAAGACCAACTGTCAACAGTTCAATATCCCAACAGCAGATCTTCTCCTTCACTGTGATATGCCTGGGGTTGCACCATCTATTGTTTACAAGCAGAACCAGTCCTCCACCTTTATTCTTCCCACTTGCTGAAGGCAGTTAAATCCACATGATGGTTGGTTGGGAGTGTTGCCGTTTAACCAGGTCTCCGTGAAACACATGAGACTTCACTGGTTGTTCACAAGTGCCTCCAGTTCATCACACTTGTTAGCCTGGGAGTTGACATTTCCAATGAGGATCGGTGGTAGAAAAGGCTTATATCGCCATCTCCTAGCCTTTAGTTTAGCCCCGGTTCTGTATCCACGGTACAGCTTCTTCAGCTCAGCCAGTATGGGATGTTTAACTCTGTATCTGGTACACTTTAAAGCCAGGAGTTCTTCCTTTGTGTACATTATATTCTCCATCGTCGGATGAAACAACCGCGTAGAATAAAAAACATCAGTCAACAAACTAATATATACAAATATATTGCAAAAAAACTACGAGCTATGTGGACTTGCTGCCACTTGTTGCCAGTGCATCATTTGAATATATATAGAAATAGTTTAATGTTTATTGATCAATAATTGACTTTCAACTTTCAAAAGTTCAGGCTCCCTGCTAAGTATGGATCACTTGATATGGTTTTTCAGAGCCAATACCGATACCACTTATCGTAATCAAGGAGACCGATAACCAATATTTGAAACCAATATACCAACACAAAACTACTGCTGTATAAGGACACTCACTGTGGGCTCCAGGTATCTCTATTATTTTGTCCACCCCATTTATATTAATGAATGAAGGCTAAATAACAAACACCCCTGTATAACGTAATACAGCTCCAAACAATAAGTCTTTCAGTAGGGCTCTCACTGTCACAAAAAATCAAGGTCGAACAAATTCAAAATGACCTGTAATTGTCGATTAATTCCAATGTGCCCCACTCCCCCAAAACACCACAACACATCATTTTTGTTACTTTATTACCATTCTTCCAGCAATCATGTTACATTTTTAACAGCTGTATTAACCCATCATTTTCTTTATGCCTGCAACTTCTACCTTGCTCTCAATAAAATAACTTTTTTTTTTAAATGTGCCGCACTTTTCATTCAGTGAAACTCAAAGTGCTACAATAACATAGAACACACAGTACAACAGACAACAGGAGGGAGCTCCAACACCTTTGACCTAAAAATGTAGTGAGGTAAAACATGGAGCCGATAGTCAATCCAGACAGTAACACAAGTCTATCAACATGAACCCGATCAAGTTTGGCTCTCTTTTTATTAACAATTACCTGCGGATGGTCTGATGTGCTTATAGAGACTGCAGTCTACATTTCAAACAGGTCATAACAGCTCGAATATGAACTTTTCACCCCACGTTCTAACGAATATTCAAATTTCGACTAAAAAGTGACAGCCCTATCCTCCATAACAATCATACAGTTGAATCAACAACTATCTAAAATATAATAAATATTTTTATGTGTGAGGAGTTTTGTGGAATGCAATGCTGCTTCTGTTCTGTGGCCAGTGTAAACAGTGTAATATACAGTATTTGTGTTTTTCTTGCAGTGGGTATCTACAGTATTTGGTTCTATGACAAGAGGGACTGTCAACGCATTGCTCAGCTGATGGTCAAGTAAGTAATTGTACATGTGTGGTATTATGTATCTGTGTTTGGATGAGACAGGACAGTACAAGTTTCACCCATTTGCTTTAAAAGCATCTCTACTTTCATCAAGGAGTATTTGAATACAGATGTGACACAGCAAATAACCGTTAGGTGTTTAGACAATGTGTCAAGCTTTCACTCTCCCCCAGGATTGTAAAACAAGAAGCGGACCATGCCCAGAGAGAGTCACCAGAAAGGCCGGAACCGGGGAGAACCAATGGCGTCGCTGGACCACGGCCCATTGACATCCTGGAACTACTCAGCAAAGCCAAGGAAGAATACCAGAGAGTGAGGAAGCAAATACACAGTTATTCTTGCTCCTTAACCCCTGCTTTCAGTCTCTGAGTTTATCCTCTGACTCTTTTTCAAAAATTGAGAATATCATTTAATTTCTGTGTGTGTGTGTGTGTGTGTGTGTGTGTGTGTGTGTGTGTGTGTGTGTGTGTGTGTGTGTGTGTGTCTCATGTGTCATGTGATGCAGGCTCAGTCAGGTGAAACAGATGGGTGTACAGAGCCAAGTGTGAAAGCAGCTATCAACGCGACAGAACGTACCCACAGCACACCACAACCTGAAAAGGTACATGACCAAACCTGCACGAAAAAAAAAGATTTAAGACCTGCCATTTATATTGTTAACTCCTACTTACAGAGACTGTTGAGGAGAACAAGAGAGGTGCAAGCTATTATCCCAGGTGTCACTGTTATCCCATATATGGTTGACTATTTGGCAGCAGAAAGCTGCTGATAACATTGGTTATGATGCAAGCAGACAACCCTTGTAATGGTGCTGATTATGTTGCCTCTGGGTTAAATGAGGTGTGGGGCTGATTTAAAGATATTTTAGCAAATTATTTTGACAAATATGACTGATTAGGAAGAGAAAAGGCTGCATTTTTTACTATGCATAATGCATTTTGTTGATACAGACTGTAAGTATAGACAAAGGGAAGCTTCTGGGCTTACTTCAGGCACACTCGCCCAGGGTATAAATAAATTATTATATTAGTTCATATCAGAGTAAAAAATTACAAAAAAATCCCCAAAAAGGGAGCCAACTGGTTTTCCTTCCTTGAGTGGTTATGGTTGGAAAGAGAGGTGATTCCATATAAACAGATTTATTTCACTGGCGTAACAATAAAAATACACCAACCGTTTTTATCATTTTAAGAGAGGGGTAAGCCAGTTTACAGAAAGGTCTGAAATCTATTTCCTCATTAAGACCTGGATACACCAAAGCATCACATTAAAAAATCTAATAAGAGTCTCTCTGAAGTAATTTATTGAGGTTTCCACCTGTGATAGAGTGCTCCACAAATTTTTGATAGTTTATGATAGGGTTGCCGAGATTACTGTTTTTGTAGCCGATACTGATACCGATCATCTATGAGTGAGATTGGCCGATCCACGGCCACTCCTGATCATTTTTGTCATGCATTGCAGATGGCATACATTATTCAAATGATGCGCTGACAACAAGCCTGCAAAGTTCGTAGTTTTTTGCAAAATACTCGTATATATTAGTATATTTTTGTCGATTGATGTTTTTTATTCTACGTCATTGTTTCGTCTGGCGATGGAGAAAATAACGTACACAAAGGAAGAACTCCTGGCCTTAAAGTGTACCAGATACGGAGTTAAACATCCCAGACTGGTTGAGCTGAAGAAGCTGTACCGTGGATACAGAACCGGGGCTAAGCTAAAGGCTAGGAGATGGCGATATAAGCCCCTCATTGGAAATGTCAACTCCCTGGCTAACAAGTGTGATGAACTGGAGGCACTTGTGAACAACCAGCGAACATATCGTGAGTGTAGTCTCATGTGTTTCACGGAGACCTGGTTAAACGGCAACACTCCCGACCATCGTGTGGATTTACCCGGCTTCACTGCAGTACGAGCGGACAGAGACGCCAGAGCAAGTGGGAAGAATAAAGGTGGAGGACTGGTTCTGCTTGTGAACAATAGATGGTGCAACCCCAGGCATATCACAGTGAAGGAGAAGATCTGCTGTTGGGATATTGAACTGTTGACAGTTGGTATTAGACCGTACTATGTACCGAGTGAGTTCACATCGTCGCCATTGTTGTTTGAGCAGAGCCTGCAGTCGCATCTGACGTCATTCACAAGACTGTTGCGAGAGTACAAACCCAGCACCCTGATGCATTCATTGCAATATCAGGGGATTTTAACCATGTCAATCTCACCTCTCACCTGACTGGCTACACTCAGTATGTTGACTATCCCACAGGGGAAAATAAGACACTTGATCTGTTGTATGCAAATATCAAGGAGGCCTACATGCTTCAGCTCTACCAACACTTGGATGATCAGATAATTTGTTTTTTCTTCAGCCTTCCTACAAGCCCTGTGTACTGAGGCAGGCTGCAACCGTCCGTTCATTCAGGAACTGGACCCCGGAGGCCAGTGAGTTTCTTAAAGACTGTTTTGAGTCCACAGATTGGAATGTCCTGTTGAGTCACAGGAAAATGATAAAAGCAAGGACCCTGACCTTGATAGACTGGTTGAATGTACCACGGACTACATTAACTTCTGTATGGACACTGTAATTACACCAAGCACTGTACACTGCTTTCCAAACAACAAACCCTGGATCACCAGTAACATCAAGACCCTCCTCAACCAGAAAAAGGAGGCCTTCAGGGATGGAGACGGTGAGAAGCTCAGGTGTGTGTAACATGAGCTGAAGAGAAGATTAAAGCAGGCGAAGGAGGACTACTAAAAGAAAGTAGAGAGGAAGCTGCAGCACAGCAACACCGGAGAGGTGTGGAAGGGGATGAGGACCATCACTGGCTATAACGAGAAGAACAGCCAGGAAACATCAGGTGATGTGGACAAGGCAAGTGAGTTCAATCTGTTCTACAACAGGTTTGACACAGCCTCACCTGTTCTCTCTCCCACTGCTTCAGCTGCAGCTTCTGTTGCGGCATCTCCTTCACAACCTGACACCTCCACACTGGGGTCAAGTCTCCTGTCCTTAACATCTGAGGAGGTGAGGGCGGAGCACAAGAGGCTCCGTCCTGGAAAGGCAACAGGCCCGGATGATGTGTGTCGAGGCTGTTAAAGGGCTGTGCAGTAAAGGCCGTCGGACGCGGGACTCGAACCGGGGCCGACTCCAGTGAAGACTGTAGCCTTTACACATGGTGTCCTCTCCTCCTCACCGGCTCCAAAGCATATGCCATAGGGTTTCGATTAATGTCAGTGAAAGTCCACTCTGCTTTGTCTTCGGCCATTTTTCGGCGCTTTTCACCGTAGCTGAATGCATGGAATCCCCCACACACCAACCTAATGACGTAGCGTGTGACGTAAAGGCAATATGGCGGCGACCCAGAGCGAAGGCATAAGTTAACATGGATAATAAATCTTTAATAACTTAGCGTGTAATTGTTTTATATCCAAAAATTTTTCAAAATATATTCTAGCACACTTTATTATGTATAAAAACTTGTAAAATTAGAATGTTTCATGTCCTCTTTAAATAATGTAGCCCTGGGGCCCGTTCAATACCAGGGCTTGGTACCAATCCCTATTCTTACTTAGCCAGGTGGTTACATGAGGATTATGTTCTTTGATTTTTCAAGTGCATTTAACACCATCCAACCTCCCCATTCTTAAAGACAAGCTGAAAGGGATGGGGGTGGATCCCTGCTTCACGTCCTGGATTGTGGATTACCTGACAAGACGACCACAGTACGTCAGGCTGGGTAACTGTGTCTCTTAGACAGTGATGAGCAGCACTAGGGAGACAGGGGACTGTTCTGGCTCCGTTCCTGTTCACCCTGTATATTGCGGACTTTAAATACAACTCTGAGTCTTGACACATCAGGAAATACTCGGATGACACATCTATTGTGGCGCTTTTTTCAGGAACAAGCAGGAAAAGGAGTATAGGAATCTGATGATGGCCTTCAGTGAATGGAGCGACAAGAACTGCCTCCTTCTGAACACCTCCAAGACCAAGGAGATGGTCATGGACTTTCGGAGGTCTAGGCGCACCCTTCAGCCAGTCAACATTTTAGGGAAAGACATTGAGAGGTTGCCCACTTAAAAATACCTAGGTGTGCACCTGGACAGTAAACTGGACTGGTCCCTGAACATGGATGCCATCTCCTGGAAGGGGCAGAGCCAGCTCTTTTTCCTCAGGAAGCTCCGGTCCTTTGACACCTACAGTGAAATGCTGCACATGTTTTATCAGTCAGTGGTGGCCAGTGTACTCTTTTATGCTGCAGTCTGCTGGGGCAGCAGCATGTCTGACATGAACACAAAGAGACTGGACATGCTGGTCAAAAAGGCTGGGTCTGTGAGTCTGGACTGACTCAGCACTGTTGTGGAGAGATGCATGCAATGTAAGATGGAGGCCATCTTAGACAATACCAACCATTCTCTCCACAACATTCTGGCAGGACAGAGAAGCAGCTACAGAAGCAAATGTCTCATCTCACTGCGCTTCAGAACAGAGAGGTTCAGGAGATCCTTTGTTCCCACTGCCATAAGGCTATACCACATTATTATTATTGTTTATTTATTAACTGTTTTTATTATGCGCCTGCAATGCAATAATATTGAAGGCATATATTATTATTCTGCATACATATTAGTTATTATTCATCTTTATTATTATTGGTGGGATTGCTGAATGAAGCAAGCAACCGTTTTTTTTTTTTTTTATTGTTCAAATTTTTCTGCATTTGTTTTGCCATTCAAATGAATGGAGAGACTGTTCAAATCCTGGAAAGCTTCAGCCTCCTTGAGGAACTACTTCAGCATACTTTCAGCTACAGACTTCATTCAAAATTTAAAATGTACATAGATTTGTATGAGGTCTTTGTCTTCAACAGACTCTCTCTCTTATACGCACACACACACACGTACACACACACACAATCGGACACATTGGTGGATTACTTTTAACAAGTGTTTTCCAGGTGCTACCTTTTTCAGAGATAAAGAAAGGTAGGCAGCCAGACAGACAGGACAGCATTGTCACCATGGCGACCTCTGAGGGGATACACAGCTAGGTCAAATTACCTGATTAGAGACTCCTTATATCTGTGGTATTTATGAACCACTTTACTGACATATCTATCAAAATCCGCTACAGACCACTCCAAAACTAAATACAGGCAATGACTTACACAACTCTAAACTGTTTTCACTGGAAGTCCAGTTGTAGTCACGAAGCATTCGGCAGTTCATTTCAGTTCGTCATTCTAACTGACACAGAAACACACAAAAATACAGACAAGCAGAGAGGCACAGAGACAGATAGAAATGCACACAAACACACACACAGAAATCTGTCTACAGGTTAGTGCTCATAGACAGAGATGACAGTTCAGACTCGACAGAACAACAGTAGATACAGCAGCAGACTTACCGAATATAACCTGCACCACTGGTGTTATACTCCAGATTTACTTTCTTTCTGTTGTTAACTACTCCTGCATACTTTGTGCTACATAAACTGTTCAACTATCAAAAAGTTCAGCTTCTTCAGGAGATGTATCCTTTCCTTCTAATGTTTGATAGAATTCATAATCATTGAAATAATAAGCTTTTTCTCTGCAATTTTTTACAATGTAAGTGAGTGGAGACGATATTCAATTCCTTCAAAACTTCTTCTTTGAAATTCACCTGCTCAAGCATAATTTCAGCTATAGACTTTATTCAACTGTTTGCAAGATTTCGGCTATTAAGAAATTAGTCAGCTGGTTGATATATTAATAATCAGTAATCTCCTTCAGGTATGAAATGAGTTTTGATTTTACATTTCTTTCTTTGGGTTTTTTTTTTAAATTTTTTTAAGCCATTTAGCTTTCAACTAACCTGTTTTTCTGTTTTTACATTTTTTTTTTATTTTGTACAGTTTTGAGCTGTTTGTTGCGCCTTCCATCAACAACTCAGGCCTTTTTCAACCATTTCATACCATTCAACCTCTAGCTTACAATTTCTGCTTTTAATCTTCAGCCATTGCTTGAGCTACTTTAGCATTGCCTTAGCAGTTGCTTCAGCTTTTTCAGCATTGCTTCAACAATCTCATTCAGCTCTCAGCATTCACACGCATTTTCAGCACGAAATGCATTTTGTAGCTCTAGTTCTGCAAATCTTTATATTTTCATATTATTATTATTATTATTATTATTATTATTATTATTACTACTTCTTACTGCCTTTCTATGGTCGCTAACTACTCCTTCATACTTTTCCATACAGAAACCATTCAACTAACAAAACGTTCAGCTTGTTCTGTAGATTATCGAATGTATACAACATTTTTCTACTGTTTATAATTTTCAAAATACTAAGCTTTTTCTGCAGTTTCATTGCCATTCAAATAAATGGAGAGACTGTTCAAATCCTTGAAATCTTCAGCCTCTTTGAGCTGCAATTACATCAGCATACTTTCAGCTACAGAATACATTCAAACTTTAAAATGTTCACAAGACTTTCAGCTGTTAAACTTTTATTCGTATTCAACTTTTTGATATCTTGTACATTTTTTTGAATGATCACAGTTTTAGTTTCATGCTTTTTTCAGATCATTTTTGAGTTTATAATGGGTGTGTCTTTAACAGCCAGACTCTCTCTCTTATACACACACACACACACACACACACACACACACACACACACACACACACACACACACACATAGAAAGTTAGACAGGTAGACAGACGGATGGGCAGATAGACAGGTAGATAGACAGTTTAATTCAGGAAACATTTGGCTGTTAATTTCAGTTTGAAATCTAACTGACTTCACATTACATATATTCTAATTGGTGGATTACTTTTGGAGCTCATTGTGATTGGTCGATTACCTTTGGAGCTCATTCTGATTGTTGGATTACCTTTAACCAGTGTTTTCCAGGTGATACCTTTTTCAAAGAGAAAGACAGGTGGGCACCCAGTGAGACAGCATTGTCACAATGGCAACCTCTAAGTAGAGGGAGAGGGCCCACATCTGGGTCAAATTACCTGATTAGAGACTCCTCTGATATCTGTGGTGTTTATCAGCTACTTTACGTTTCTGCAATGATTCGTACACATATCAACTGGTTTCACAATAAAATAAGTTTCAACCAAGGTTTAATCAGGAAGCATTCTGCAGTTAATTTGTTTGTTATTCTAACTGACACAGAAACACACATAAATACAGACAAGCAGAGAGGTACACGGACAGATAGATACACAACACACATACACATACACACATTCGAACGGGAGACAGACACACACAAACACATGTTGTAAAGTTCTCTCATTGACTATTTATGACATACTGTATGATTATTTTGTTCAACAGCTAAAGTTTGAGCACTGTATGTAAGAGCTTTTTCTCCCACACAGTTCTTCCATATTAATGTATACCTACTCAAACTAAATCTGAAACCCATTAATGAACTCTCTATTATTTAATTTCAAAATGAATGTGCAGAAGCACAAAGCTTGAAAGAAAAAGAATGTCCAAACTGTCCAAATACTTGTGATAGACTGTACATATCTATGAATACAGACAGGAAGAGCTGAGCAGTGCCTCTTTTGTTCAAATTGTAGTAAGTCAGATAGTTTAGGGATCAAGGATATGGACATGACACTTTTCATTTCAGAAATTAAGCTGATTTTGTCTACTTTTTGGTTTGGTTCCAGTAACTGTTTGTATTTTGGATCCATCTCCCAGTTGGCAAAATACAAGATTTGTTAAGCTCCAACACTAACAAATCTCTTATCATTTTAATGCCCGATGCTTCCTCCACAGGGCTCTCCTTATTAAACCTTTAGGTAGCCCAAATTTTAGCAGACGCTAATGTCACTTTCAGAAGTTACAGTGACATACAAGCAGATCATATTAAAGCTGTAACTAGTTCATGTCAATCCAGTAATGACAAAAGTGAAACTTTTGGCTTTTGTCTGATTTAATGTGCTCTCTGTAAGGTGGTGTCTGTATTCAGCAAAAAAATTTATTTGTGTGGGGAAAAGAAACATAAGTCAACAAAAGATGAATAAAGATCTTATTTTATAACATAAGTTATTTACAAATATTGAGAGCTGAAATGAATTAGATTGGATAAGGCATTCAATATTGGATTCTAATTGGAAAGATGCTGTTACTTTTTTATAATATGATTTTTACTTTATTAATCAACTAATTATATATAAAATGTGAGAAGATTGTGAACAATCACATGTTCCAGTTGTCCAGTTTGACTTCTTCATATTGCTGGCTATACCAAACTAACAGTCCAAAACCCAGTGGTATTCTGTTGATATAAAAACAAGAAAAAGCAACAAATCCTCACATTTAAGTGGAACCAGAAAGTGTTTGGCATTTTTACTTTGTGAATGACTTAAATGATGAATTGATTTTCAGAATAATTGTTGATTAGTTTTCTCTCAATCGGCTCAGTGTAGATTTTCACCCAGCTCATAGGTTTGTTCCTTTTACCCACCAGAGCTCTCACACAATGGTGAAGCAGATCACAGTTGAGGAGCTCTTCGGCTCATCCCTCCCTAAGGATCCCTCTCTACCTGCCATGCCCACACAAAGCACCACCAAACCTTCCAGTGATCCCTCCACTGCCTACATCCAGAACCAGTCGTATGCCAATCCAGCCCATCAAAACCTCGGGTGCAACCAGCGGCACCAAGCCGCTGGCCTGCTCCCAGCTCCATATGCACTCCATCCCAGCCCTGTTTTCCAGTCAGTCCCCAGGTCAGACCCCCAGCCTCAGTGCTCAGTTTCACCTCCCCTGGTGCCTCCAGCTGGCTCAGAGCCTCATGCTGCTCCCCCTGGTCCTGCAGCACCACCAGCAGCTTCTGTGGCTTATTTGGGTCAGGAAATACTCAGCACACTTAAACCAGCAGTGCCATCTGTGAATTCAGACATCCAGAAACCCATCCTTGCACCCAACTTCCTGCCAAGCACCCTGGTGCCACCCCACAGTTTCCAGGAACCCATGGGGAAACCCCTTCTCCAGCACAGCAACGAGATGGATGTTTTCTCTCAGCCTCCAAACCTGATCAAACCAATGTCTGTGAGTTGAAGGGTTTTCTTTGTTGCTGCTTTTTGCTGATAATCACACTTATCAGTGTCTTGTCTGTCACACAAAACAGAACAAATTATAATCCAGCATGTTGCTTGTTCTCATCATTTCTCCTCCTTTCATTTCCCTTTCTATTCTCAGGCTGCCCCCGTGAGTTCAGCTTTTGCTGTTCCAGGTCCTGAGATTTCAGTGCTTCTCTCCCCCAGCGCCTTCCAGCAGTCCAATAAGACAACAACAGCAGCAGTGTCAGTGGTCCCTCCTAACCCCTCTGAGTCCTTTTCTACCTCTTTAGGAGATGCAGAGCCTCCACCAGCCCCCTGCAGCAAAAAACATTTACAAGAGACCCTGATCCACCTCATTAAGGTACAACAAGGGAATGAAACACACTGTTACTGTATGATGTCAGAATTAAAATATTCAAGTATAATGAAATTATAAGAAATAAATTTACTATAAATAAATAAAATTTATAATAAAATAAAAGTAACAATATAATAAAATATATGAAATATAATAATAACAAATTGTATTAAAACACTAAAAATCAAGTACAAATTAAAAAAGTTTAGAGTTTTGAGGTTAGTGCGATTTAATTTGGGCTGCTCACAAAGTAATCCACTATCTGATTTGTTTTGTGTGTTGCCAAGCCCTGAAACAGAACACACTGACTGACATTGAAGTTTGAGTTAAACAAGTCTGGCAGATTTTGTCCGACCTCCACGGTCTGGATGGGAACGTTCTGTGAAGTAAACTGAGTAAAATGTCCTTGACTGCTTTAAAGAAACAGAAGAGTTTTGAATTTTTAGACAAAATTATCAAGTGATTTTTCCAAAACTGAGACCTTGTTTGTCATTGATCACTTGATTCTCTGAAATATTTTACATGCAAGCGATAGACTAGAGAAGATGGGAGATATAATTTCCTCCTGTGGTGCAGAAAGATTTGGGGTGCAAAACAGAAAGAGGGTTGAAAGAGTACAGTTAGTTAAGTCTAGATGGCAAAGGGAAATGGAGAAATTAGTTAAGGAAAGAAGACAATTAAGAAAGCAGTGGAAAAGGGCAACAGAGGAAGAGAGGGGGGGATTAATGTGTTGCAAGAAGATTTGAGGGGCAGACTAGCAGTACTTAAAAGGGCTGAATATCTTAGGAAAAAGAGAAAGAATAAAGAGTATGTAAGGACAGCGTTTTACAGGGACCCTTTCAAGTTTGTTAAAGGATTGTTTAACCAGGAAAAGGGAGGGCAGCTTAAGGCAACAAAGTTAGAAGTAGAAAAGTATTTAAGAAACACGTATTCAGATTTTGAGCAGAATAGAGTAATAGGCCTTCCACCTGACATGCCGCCAGTAGGAAAGATAGATCATGAGATGGATGTTAGACCACCCAGGTGGAAGGAGGTTGAGGAGGTAGTCAGGCGTGCAAAGGCTTCTTCGGCCCCAGGGCCAAATGGAGTCCCCTACTGGGTTTATAAAAGCGCACCTGATATCCTAAAGTTTTTGTGGAGCCAATTAAGAATAGTTTGGGAGAAACAGGTTATTCCCAGAGCATGGCGTAGGGCAGGAGGTGTTTTTATTCCAAAGGAGAAGGAATCCTCAGACCTGAGTCCGTTTCGAATGATCTCTCTCCTAAATGTAGAGGGGAAGATCTTCTTTAGCGTAATCGCACGGAGATTAGCTAGTTATTTAGAAAGGAATAGCTTAATAGATACTGCAGTACAGAAGGCAGGAATACGCAGGGTGTTTAGAGCACACTAGCATGATTTGGCATCAGATTCAGGCAGCCAAGACAAAGAAAAGAGACTTGCATGTCATAGTTTTGGATTTAGCAAATGCGTTTGGTTCAGTGCCACATAGCCTTATTTGGGAGGCATTTGATTATTTTAGAGTGCCTGGGGTAGTGGTTAATTTAGTAAGGTCGTATTTCCAAGACATTAGACTATGCTTAAGCACAGCAGGCTTTACAACAGGGTGGCAAAGGCTAGAAATAGGCATTACGGCAGGGTGTAGGATTTTTCCATTGGCATTCACAATGGCGATGGAGGTAATCATTAGAGCTTCTAAGTGGGTTGTAGGTGGAGAGAGGCGGCAGGATGTGATGCGCCTTACACCAATTAGGGCCTACATGGATGACATGACGTTGATAACTACAACGGTGCCATGTATGAAAAGAATACTTGAGAGACTTAATAAAAACTTAAAGTGGGCTAGTATGAAAATCAAGCCTAGTAAGTCTACAAGTATCTCAATAAAGTAGAGGGAAGTTAAGTGATAGGAAGTTTGTAATAGATGAAGAGGAAATTCCAATAATTAGGGAAAAATCAGTAAAGAGTCTAGGTAGGTGGTACAAGGCAGACTTGAATGACGGACAACAGGTAGTGCAGTTTCGGAAAGGATGTTGCTGAGGGACTGGATAGAATAGATAAATCAGGGCTTCCAGGAAAGTTGAAACTGTGGTGTCTGCAGTTTGGGTTATTTCCCAGGTTGATGTGGCCAATGTCTGTATATGAGATTCCAATATCCACTGCAGAAAAAATGGAAAGATTAGTTAGCTTTTACATTAGGAAGTGGCTAGGTGTTCCTAGATGTTTAAGCACAGTGGCACTGTATGGGAAAGGCATACTTCAGCTCCCAGTAACTAGTCTAGTGGAGGAATTTAAATGTACCAAGGTTAGGACAGAGCTCCTGTTATCTGGGAGTAAAGATGCGGTAATTAGTAAGGTGGTTCCAAACCCAATCAAGGGGAGAAAGTGATCCAAGAATCGCGGTGCAGAAGGTGGAAGCAACACTCAGGCATACAGAGATTGTGGGTAATGTCCAAATAGGCCGGGGAGGCTTGGGGCTTGGCTCAGGCAAACTGGTGTGGAGTAGAGCAGGTCCCAAAGAGAAGAGAAAGCTAGTTGTGGAGCAGGTTCGTAGACAGGAGGAAATATTAAGGGCTGCAAAGGCAGTGGCCCAGGCTAAGCAGGGACAGTGGTTGAATTGGGAAGGTGTAGATAAGAAAAAGCTTAGCTGGAAAGAGCTGTGGAGTATGGAGGAAAGTAGTATTAGATTTTTGATAGGGGCAACATATGATGTATTGCCAACTCCCCAGAACCTAAAACTCTGGGTAAATGGAGACCCACTATGTTCATTGTGTTCAGGTACTGCAACTTTAAAGCACATTTTGTCAGGCTGTAAGGTTAGTCTGTCGCAAGGCAGGTATACATGGCAACATAACCAGGTTGGGGGTAGAGTCAGTGGCAAAGTTTGCACCCAGGCTCATCTCTCTCGCTGCTGTGCTCTGCTCTCCTCCACTTTGTTTAACAACTCCTCCCTGTCTAATGTTACTTGTCTAATAAGATTACATTAAAAGTGTGAGTAACGTCACGTTAACAGCGTTATATAGTTTACACTCACATCACATCTGATTACAAGTGTGAACATTAAAATACTATTTCTTACCTAACCATCATCATTTACGAGTCAGTAAAAGGCTTATGATGCTACCTGACTAGCGTCTTCTTCATCTGTTGTCTTTCCCTTCTTAGAGAAGTATCTGAACAAGCTCATCTGAAAATGCAGTCAGCAGTTAAAACATAATGACATGTAGATATTAGCTTAATGCTATCACTTAGTTTACCCAAGTTAGCGTCACTGAGTTGGCTAATAAGTCTACCTTTTCTCCAGTAATTCGCTGCCTTATTCCTCACGACTACACTTCTCTGACTCTGCCTGACGTGATGTCACTTTCAAGGCCGCGCTCTCGCGAGTAATTAACTCCAATAGGATCCCCCAACCCCCCCACTCCCTCCCTCCCCTCTCCCTGCTGTTGCGCTCATCATCACACAGGCTGTGCTATGAAGGTGGAGAGATGTGGCGGCGTGGTAGCATAGGCAAGATAAAGAAAATAGTGGTGGTGTGAGGAGCAGTGATGGCTGGCATTAGGGGAGTGACTCTGGGACGCCAGTGATCACTGTCTAGCCTCCTGGAGGTGTCGTGGGACCAACTACATGAAACACTGGTGAAAGGAGGTTCCCACCTGATGACCCCAAAGACATGTTAGTTATCACTGCTCATTAGTCTGTATAGCTAAATTAATAGTTATCATAGAACTTGGGATGTTAAAATTAGGGAGCTATTCACTGGGTCCATTTTCTGTAGCACAAGTTTCTTGTGTTTACCTTAAATTAAATACAAGCCTCAACAGAATCTGTCGTATCTACTTGACACATGCGCAACATCACTACCGCGCACAATGCAAACATGACAATTAAATGGAGATGAATTAAAGTTTTCAAGCCTATTAGACTATAACTCTATATAAAAGGGATATATTAAAACTTGACTAAATTTCAATGAAAATGGTGTTTTAAGATTATAATCTTAATTCCAGCAACATTTTGATGACCATAACTTTGGCAAGTAACAGATTTTTCTGCATCTCTGACAGATTTTATGGCAAAACAAAAGTTAAAAAGTAAAATCCTTTCATATATTACATAATACTGTGCCAGTTTAAAGGTGAGGTGCTACTGCAGTGATCGCTTCCTTCCGTCTTCAACTCAGATTTGTCTATAGAGCTCACAGTTTTCATTGGAACTATTTTCTACTGGAGTAGCAATAGTTCCAGTTACAGATAATTTATAAACTTTCCGAAAGTTATGATTTAACTTAGAACATACAAGACTTCGAAAAGATTGAAGTCTACTGAAAAATGTCATCGTACACACACACACCCTCACACTGACGCAGTTTGTTGATAAATCCTCTTGTTTACTTCCTCCCTGTCTAGAACGACCCAGACTTCCTCTCTGCCATCCATGATGCTTACCTGCAGACTCTGTCGAAGGAATTCAGCTCCATGAAACTATAGTCCTGCTTCAACTGTCACCACTGTTACTTTTAGTCCTATGACCCCTTCATGACCTGTAAGAAGACCAGAAGTTAATGGGCACTAAAGAAGTGCAGCGAAAAGGTTTTTGACACATTGTACACTCAACTCTTCACAGCTTCACAACTCTTCTAAGGGTTATTATAGCATGCGTCTCACAGTTTAATCCCTGACTCAGAACTTGTTTTTTGAGTCTTTACCTAAACACTGATGCTGGCCTGGTTACTCACATCAAACCAGAACTGCTGTGTGAGAGAGGAATGAGATCAAACTGTGGCCTTGAGTTTTCTTTTTTACTTAAGAAATGTGATGAAACCTTCGGTCACTAACTAATAAGGTTTAGCTGTTGCTGGTTTAATTCTCTGGAAGAGGGGACCACAGAGGGGCTTCGGTGACCTCAAATCATTTCACTTTTGAACTTTGGACAAATTCATTTGCAACTCTGAATCACAGACACTGCTTTTCTCACTCATCTCACGTCTTTGGAGTTCTCGCAATGCAAGAGTATGGGAACACTTGCAACACGCATACACTCTGACCACTTATGAAGACAAAGACCTCTATGTT
>NW_019525414.1:181051-181727 GCF_002814215.2 Seriola lalandi dorsalis | reverse complement strand
GAACACAGTGACTGACCTTTAATGGATGTGACTTCATGTGTGTTGGCACGTCTTCTGAAATCAATTACCATGTCTTTAGTCTTAGATATGTGCAGTTGAAGGTAGGACTCTTAACACAACCTGACAAAGTTGTCTGTCTCATCTGCATACTTAAGAATGGTCCTTTTTTCATACATGCTCTGATGTAGATTTCTATAGAGGATAAATAAAAGTGGTGAAAGCACTGCATGGGATCAAGTACATGCTCAGTTTTCTTTAACATTTCGAACCTTACCAGTTTTTCGAGGGAATAATAACTTATTCAAACCTAAAAGGCAAAAAAAATTCTTTTTTTTAAAAAACCCTGTCAACCAGTGGCTGCATGGCGAATACGTGGTTCAGGTGTAGCTGGTTTGTTCTGCGGCTAATCAGGTCAGCCTCAGTGAGAAATGTCATTAAGGTAAGATTATGGTCATTGGTGATCCTTCCCTTTGCCTGTCAGCCTTCCTTCCTCTTCAGCATAATGCTGTTCCTTCACAGGACAGATCTCTATATGTTGCACTCAGCTGTATCATGGTGTACTTGTATGTTCTTTGCTCTTTAACTGTATTCACAGCAGAATAGATGTGCATCAAACCCTGCTCTAATAAAGCTTTGTTCTGAAGAAGTCCACCAAAATATTATGTAATGCTTTACT
>NW_019525414.1:150945-181001 GCF_002814215.2 Seriola lalandi dorsalis | reverse complement strand
ATATTTTTTTTGGCAACACCACAGAGACACTGATCAGCTGTTCCAGTTTTTGTGGCATTTTGTGTTTGTCATTGTCTCTTAACAATGAGGAGATTTATTCTGTTTTCAGCCCTTGCCCAAGGAAGATAAAGAACCTCCATAATTGTTAGGAGCAGCACTTGCAGCTAAGAATCAATTTCCTCTCGGCTATTTTTTTTAAGGTTACAATACAGACTGTGTCATGTTCATAAAGACATGCACAAACTCTAGTGTCTTTGTTACCTTTCTCCTCATATTTTTTTCTCCTTGTCCATGTTCATTTCTCCTCCTCCAGCTGAGCTCAGAGTCCTTGATATTGTTGGAGGGAAATGTGCAATAAATGCTGTTGCAATGCCTTTAGGGATACTAGCATTTTGGGATATTTTAGAATGGTACAGTGCTACATTTATCTGAACATCCGAGATCTGCAGGTGATCTTTAATTTGAATATCACAAAGAAAAACCACAAAAATGCTATTAAATTTGGATCCTTGTTTACGTTCACCCCTTTAATATTAAATTGCTCAAAAAATGGGGGTAACTGATGTGCATTTGATAGCTTCTAATGATAAAAGATATAAACTACCTCTGTTCCTGCTTCTCATTTTATTTTTCCAAGCCAAGATTAAGTCAAATACTTAAATACAAAACAAACTGTGGTAATTTGGTATTTTTTGCAGTAAAATGTTACTGCAGCACAGAAACATAAACCCTGCAGACTGCAGTTTGCATAGGAAAAAGCACATCTGTCTCTTCATCATGTGCAGCGCTGAGTGACTAGAGTTATTGTTCATGATCAAATATACATCAGAAAATCAGCTTTCGAAGATTTAGAAAAAAAGGTTTATCATCAGTATGTGTGCATTTCTGAACACACATGGTTTTTTTAATAGGTTTCATTTATCGTGTTCACAATATGTTCAGCACATACTCAAACAATCATGAATATAGTTCAAAAATAATGTAAAAGCATGAAAATTTTGGTTATATGGCTTTCTAACAAAGGCTACAGTGATATATACAGTGGTCTCAGTAGTTGGCTCAACAGTACAGTTGCCTGAACAATCAGTATACTAGTCATTTTACATGGAAATGTATTTTTCTTACAGTTTTGTTCACAGCATGAAGTGCAGAGATTATGGTTCTCTTCAAAAATTGTATAATTGAAAATGTTCTCCCTGTTTATAATTGGAAATATCTGAATGAGATCGATTGTGACTCCATGACTTTGTATTTGGTCCTGCTATTTGAGTGTATTTGATGTTTACTCGCAGTAATATATGTGCCAGTGTGGTTTTCTTCTGCGTCCTGTGTGTTTCAGTTGAGCCCAGCTGCACATGTTTTCACTACAAACTGTTTACTCTGTATTTCTTTCCCCTTTTTATTTGGCAGATTTTTAATTTAGAATGTGGAAAAATGTCTGCAGCCAGAGAGTAAATCAAATAATCAGTTCACTTCATTCCCCTATTTTCATTTTTCATATTGGAGGTGATTTTGCCAACACTTCTGGCATGTGTTGGTTAAATAAACACAGAAGAACAATTGAAATGTCAGTATTGTTTTATATTCCAGTCACATATTTAACATTTTAAGGTTAGGTTAAAGGTTTAAGGTTTTTTTACACTGTGGTATAATTTATCTTATTAGCCAGAGATATGATTTTGGGAAACTCTTTGCAAATTACATTAATTTTCTCAGATTGTTGTCACTGTGCGTAATTTGGTTTATTATAACTATTTTGTGATATTAAAGATTTCAAAATAGATTTGGCTGTTTTTGTTTGCTGCCTGCAGGAGCTGCTTTCTTCCGTTCAACCTTGAAAATAACCTTCAAAGATTAAACAAGAAATGAGATTTTTTTTTCTTTTTGTACCAGGCGATTTTGTTTCAAAATTAACATTTATTTTTCTCTCTTTATTTGACAAATTGTTTCCTGAACATGTGTATTTCCTTCATTTTCAGAGGCACAGCAGAACGGTGTAGTTTCTCTGCTTGACAAGCAGGTGTCACCAGATGCTTACTGTTAACCTGTTGTACCCACACTATATGGTTGTACCACTGCCGACATTAAATTGTCATCAGTCGGTGTCAGGCCCATGCAAGGGTGGATTTCATCAGAGAACATGATTTGGTAATAGTTTTCTCAGGAGCAAGATATTGATTAACTTGATTGGCTAAGATAATGTGTATTATTTCCCCTTTGAATCACCCATGCCTTTCGATTAAGATCACAAAGGAAAAACTAGGTAGGTAGGTAACTTTATTTGTATCTTGGTAAATTTGGATAGCAGTAAAAGAGTCACCAGTCTTACACATAAACATTTAACACACATCACAGACACCAAATAAACAGGGTAAATAAAAATAAATGAATTGATTAAAAAATTGCATCTATGCGGTGTCACTACAACTTATGTGAGAGATGGCTGCTGGAACAAAGCTCTTTTTACCATTTTCTTTTACAGTTGTGCGTTGTCATTTAAATTGGAGCTCATTAAAGCCAGATTTCCAAACTATGACACCAGAGAGAAAGATAAAATCGATTCAACAAAATCAAGTAGAATAAAATCATAGTCTTGTCAATATGGAAATACAACTGTTTTCTCAGACGCTTCACAATTTGCCTCAAAGTTCAATTTTGTGTCAATAATCGTCCCAAGGTGTTTGTAAGATTGAACACAGTGACTGACCTTTAATGGATGTGACTTCATGTGTGTTGGCACGTCTTCTGAAATCAATTACCATGTCTTTAGTCTTAGATATGTGCAGTTGAAGGTAGGACTCTTAACACAACCTGACAAAGTTGTCTGTCTCATCTGCATACTTAAGAATGGTCCTTTTTTCATACATGCTCTGATGTAGATTTCTATAGAGGATAAATAAAAGTGGTGAAAGCACTGCATGGGATCAAGTACATGCTTCGAATGCGAATACATGGTTCAGGTGTAGCTGGTTTGTTCTGCGGCTAATCAGGTCAGCCTCAGTGAGAAATGTCATTAAGGTAAGATTATGGTCATTGGTGATCCTTCCCTTTGCCTGTCAGCCTTCCTTCCTCTTCAGCATAATGCTGTTCCTTCACAGGACAGATCTCTATATGTTGCACTCAGCTGTATCATGGTGTACTTGTATGTTCTTTGCTCTTTAACTGTATTCACAGCAGAATAGATGTGCATCAAACCCTGCTCTAATAAAGCTTTGTTCTGAAGAAGTCCACCAAAATATTATGTAATGCTTTACTCAAGCCTACAGTGCATGTTCACAGTACACAGATCTTATATTTTATAGAAAGGAGTGTTAAGTCTCAGTTTGGATATTTTCACTATTATTTATTTATTTTTTATTCCTTATCAGCCTGACTTTTTATAAAAGTAAATGTAGAGTTTAAATGTAGAGGTCTCTTCTTTCTTGGTGATACTGGTACAGATATATGACAGTTAGACATCCACACTGCCATATGGTGTAACTACAAGAAAAGTCCATTAGTACAAAGTGAGAGTATTTGAGAATCTATTCATAGGTTAGTGAACATATACAGTACTGTGCAAACGTTTTAGGCAGGTGTGCAAAAATGCTGTAAACTAAGAATGCAATGGTGATAATACTGTAGAACGTGTGTGTTTGCTTTACTAGAGATTCCTCTGATACCTTTCCATTATTTACATTACTGATTTTGGCTGTGTTTAAAATTCCCTCAAAATTTAATTAGAACATCCCTGACCAGAGACAGACTCAATGTGTGCGTGTGGCCCAAAGCCTTCCTACTATTGGCTGTGCTAAAGCTTGGCCGTTTGGAGTTACTGTAGGCTCGTTTTAGCCTCAGATTAGCCTTATTCACGGCAACACCCCCACCCCCACCCCCACCCCGCCTTCCCCCTCTGTCGCTCAGGTTCAACAGCACTGCCTCTTTTTAACCCCTGCTGCCGCCCACTCATCGCTTTTATTGTCAGGACAGCAAACCGGGGACTTTTAACTCTTTACTCCATTTAACCAACTTGTGTGTGCGTGTGCTTTTCTTTGGTGCATCGGCCAGATGGAGGACTACCATAAACCAGACCAGCAGACAGTGCAGGCGCTCAGGAACATCGCCACCCGGCTCCGGATCAACTCCATCAAGGCGACAACTGCAGCGGGCAGCGGGTAAGAGCAGGGACAGTGAGAAATGACTCTGAGCTGGGGGTTTATGGTGGTAGCACACAACAAAACATGGTCACTGTCCTGCCCACTTACTACACATTTCATGTACGCGTTGAATGTTTGAAGGAGAAATGATAAAAGTAGAAGAGAAATGCGTAGTGAGAGCTGGTCTACTCACTGCTGGCAGCAGACTGCAAGAAAACCAGCAGTATAAAGCTATGGATGGAGCAGAGGGAAACTATCTGCGCCATGCATGATGCCCCCAAACTTCAGCGTTTTCAGTATAGTATACACTGTGCGTAAAATAGCTCTGCTCCAGTTTTTCCAGCTTTGTGTGCAATTTACGCAGCTCTCCAGAGAGGGGAGTTGTTAGATGTGAGGGATCACTGTGTATTTACTTGGGATTTTCGCATCTGGATTTTAGTTTAAGAGCGTGTTAAGGTTCAGAGCGCAATCAGACTTCAAGCATTTAATAAATGGGTAGGTTTGTTTTGCACAACCACTCTTTCACAATAAAATATTCACCGAATCGACTCAGACTCAAACTGCTGAAGCAGGTGCACCAGTGTTCCGCTCTCTCTTAACCCCTTGCGTGCTCAGTGGGTAATGTAACAGCAGAAGCAGAGACCGGATCCGTGCGCGATCCCACGCAGTCAGTGGTGCTGCTCGTGGGGCGACGTGGTGTGTGGAAGCAGCAGAATGGAACCGGGAATCGCACGAAGGCGCTTGTTCCGCGCCTGCATGAGACGTTGCAGCTTTTCACATCAAGTAGATAGAATTAAATAATGCGCCCGGTGTTAAATTTCAAAATAAAAAACGAATTGACATTTTTCGAATGAGAGAAAATAACATAAGGAAATGAAATAATAAAATAAAACAAAATTAAAAAGAAAGTAAATTATACGATACGTGAAACTATATGATACTGTAATTTCTGTGCGCTTTTTTCACCATCAAAGCTGACTAACCCACTTGCCAAAGGCTACACCTGGCGCCATGATCAGTTATGCCTGAGATCTGGATAGGCTAGTTTTTTTTTTTTTAAGTAATTTGAGAAATGCTTCCAGTGAAAGGCTGTATGAATGAGTGGGCTTGAACACACAAGCCTACAAGCACGTCTGTTCCTAGCAAGAATGGGACTGAGACTTAAGTAGCCACATTGATCAAAATATATCATCAAAATAAATTTCAGTTTGAGCTTGCAAACATAAACCACATACAGTAAGGTATGTTGAGTAGATGTGTGCTGTATAGAAAAGGCCTGTTGAAAGCCATAAATAAGCTCAGCTCTTCCTCCTAAAGTCTGTCTGACAGAGAAGAGGAGAGAAAGTGGTGATACAATGAAAAAAATAAAATGACTATGGTTATATATTTTTTTTAAACTGTTCTTAAGATTACTCAAAATTATGAAGAAAATATGGACACCAGTTAATTCTCATATCTGTGATCATGTTTGTGTGTTTTATCATGATTATTGTTATTATCCTTATTCTTATGTTTCATGTTTGTTTTTACTTCATTAAAGTCAGTTCATGTTTCAACAGAAATCTCAATAATTATTCATTCCACACAACGTAATGATTATTCATTATCTTCTACTGGTTTTTGCTTTTGCTTATTTTTTTATTATCTGAACTCATCTTCTATTCCAGGACTGTAAGGAAAATGCTTTTAATGCAGGAGGCCTAATTGAGTGAGGTATTACTGGCATGGAGTTTGAAAATAAAGTGAAGAATAACATGCAAGACATACTAATTCATCATAACCTATTTTGTGTTAAGTTGTCATGACTCTAACGGTTCAGGACGACACACTGAATAATTTCTTTGCACTGTATGTGCATGTGTGCATGTATGAGAGAGAGTCATCCTCCAAATGCATTTACACTATTGTGTGTGTGTGTGTGTGTGTGTGTGTGTAAATGCATTTGGAGTGTGTGTTTGTGTGTTGAGAATGAGAAATACTGTTTATGTCTGGCATGAATTAACCCACTAGATCAGGGGTTTTCAAAGTGTGGGATAGTGGGCCTCCCCTAAGAGAACTCAAAAGCAGCCCCCCCCCCACACACACACACACACTATTATTACTTTTATTACTGTTATTGATGTTGCTTTGTATGTTCCACGCAGGCTTAAAAAAAGGTTTCAAGAATAAATGTCATACACATCTTTATTTTTTTAAACATGTTTGTATGTTCTTGAACATATTTTTGATTTTGAATACATTTAAACATCTTTTTGTAAAAAAAAAAACTTATTCACTTAAAAAAAATAAATTTTAATTCAACTTTTCAACTGATTTTTTTAAAACACATTTTCACTCATCCGACGTTATCCCACATTAACGCTGAAACACTGCACACAACACATTTGCTCTCCTCGATTTTAAGTGGGAACAGTGAGTCTGTGTCTTTGATGCGCTGTAGAAAGGAATAAACGCAGATCATCCTCGACCCGCAGCCGTGACCGGTACTTGCTTTTAATCGTATGTGTATGTATGATGCCTCGGTTGCCCTGGTATTTACAGTACCAAATGTCTGGATGTCTTTCTTCTGGGACTGCAATTCATTAAGCCTCCTATCAAAAAACTCCTGCGGCTTGGTTGTTAAATTGTGGTGCTTAGTTTCAATGTGGCGCCGGAGTTGACATTGTCGCATACTGTCGTTAGCTAGCACCTCTTTGCAAATAACACACTGTGGCAGCGGAGCATCGTCAGGACCAATGCATGAAAAACCAAACCTTAAATAATCAGGGTCATACTTCCTCCGTTTTCTGCTCGCCTCTGTGCCCACTCTCACTTTCACCTGAGGCACTAAAACTCGATCCATTTGCTGTAGTTAGCTAACCAGATGATGCACTTTTTTCCCTTTCTTTTCGCGCCTTCCCTGAAGTCCTCTGGCGCCCCCCTGGGGAGGCGCGCCTCACACTTTGAAAACCGCTGCACTAGATCAAAGTTGACAGTCAGACTCCACTTCTGGCCATCCGTCTCCACTGCATCTGTGTGTACAGTTCTGGACATGCTTATAGGTTTGAGCGGAAGAATCAGGAGGAACTTGAGAGTTTTTTATTTGATTGCCTTGTGTCTAATTCCTCTCTCGCCACCCCTTTGTTGCAGTCATCCCACATCATGTTGCAGCGTGGCAGAGATAATGTCTGTCCTCTTCTTTCATACCATGAAGTACCGACCTGAAGACCCTCGTAACCCCAACAATGACCGCTTCATCCTCTCCAAGGTGAAATACACAACCACACACATCCATTTGGGTGGCAGGTGATGCATGCACAGATGCACCACACAAGAAGCATCTAAAACAACTGAGTTACTAATTATGAGCGGACACATATTCAAAAATATGTGCATGCAGGTGCACATTCATATTCTTTGATTGTAGTGTCACCAATGTCCAAGTAACTCACATTGTTACGACCGAGAGAAATAATGACACAGACAAGGCATTTCTACTTCAACTTGTTTGTACTCTAACCTTTGACCTTTGTACTTCTGCCTCCTCAGGGTCATGCAGCTCCTGTGTTGTATGCCTCGTGGGCAGAGACGGGCTACCTGAAGGAGAACGAGCTCTTCAACCTCCGCAAGGTCGACTCGATCCTGGAAGGACACCCTGTGCCGGTGAGGTGACATTCAAACCTGCAGGAAGTTCTGGATCTGACGGCTCATATATTAAAACATACCAATATATATGAAAATACTTTACTACTTTACCTGTCATTCTGTGTGTTGATTGGGATATTTTACAAGTATTATGTGAAATTAACTTTGACAAGATTTTTATTTAGCATGTAGCTGTCTGTCAAACTCTGTGTGTTTAGAGGTTATTTGGGCTTTGGCCAAACTGTGTGACAGCATCGAAGAATCTTAAAATATTAATATGACATGACCAATCAAATATATGTGTCACTGCATGTAGCCTTACTGAAACTTTCAAACATGCAGCCTTTTAAAAAATGCCTTCAGCCGTTTAGGATCATCTCATTCTTCTTGCTAAGTGAGAATATTTCTCACACTGCACTATAAACACACAACAGAAGTGAGATTTCAAGCACCAAGGGGTTTCAAGGTAAATCTCACTGATTAACAGGATGGTAAAAGAAATTATAAACAAAACTTAGGTTTATGTTGTCCAACCTTTGTGTAATCTTTGGCTTTTTCCCTCCCCCTTTTAGTTTTACCTCCTCAAGACAAAAATATACATATAAACACATGAACACACATACGTAACAGACACACTGTGTACAAACAGGAACTTAGTGACAAAGATGTTCTTGTGTGACAGAGATGGTCCGTCCTCGCTCCTTTCTCCTCTGCTGCACACATTAATGACACAGTGTTCACATGAACCCAGATAGTGAAATACTGCCAGACACAGTCTGGTGCTAATGTCCCAACTGTTCCTGCTTTTTTTCCTGCACATTAAAAAGATAAAAACAATCCATTTTCTGTATTTCATGCTTTCTGTATTTACAAACTACAATATGCAGAATGAGATACATGCTGTGTGTGTGTGTGTGTGTGTGTGTGTGTGTGTGTGTGTGTGTGTGTGCGTGCGCACGTGTGCTTGTGTGTGTGTGTGTGTGTGTGTGTGTGTGTGTGCGCGAACAGAAGCAGCAGTTTGTGGATGTGGCCACTGGATCTCTGGGTCAGGGGCTGGGAGCTGCTTGTGGAATGGCCTACACCGGAAAGTACTTTGACAAGGCCAGGTAACACACACAGAAACACGCTCATCTAAACACACACACACACACATTGTCCTTCAAAAGAAAACAACCTCACACAGAGACTCTCAGACATACATACATGCAGGTGCAAAGCAGCCCAGCCTGCATCTGCACATATTAGGGTAGAAGACATGAAGTTATGCATGATATAATGTAGACATGCTGTCATGTGACATTTCAGCCTGGAGCTTTGGATAAAATCATAACTGACAGGCCTGATTCATTTGTTTCTTCACCAAGGTGAAATTCAAATTCAGAGATTAATTAGATGAATGCAGTTTTCAATTTATTCTGCGGCAGTTTCTTTGATATTCAATCTTCAAGTGGCTTCAAACATATAGTTACATCACAACATATTAACAAGCCTGTAATGCACAGTTTTCAGATGCTATTCAATTTAATGTTAGCTGACTTGAACAGATCAGTCCATGTGTATCCTTTGTTCTAGTGTGATCTAGAAAGAACCACGTGGGTTTTAGTCTGACAATAGACAGATAGAGCTGTGTGGCCTATAATATGACACAAAAACATCTGAGCTGATCCCTGACTTTCAGGAACGTAGCTTGACCCATGTCATTATGGACAGAACAGAAGGAGATGCTCTCAAAGGCAATTTTGGTTTTTGCACACAACAGATGCAGTGAAACAGGCAGCCTGGGAATGCCGTACTTGCAGTCTGAATTGGCTGCCCTTGATCTCTCTCTCTCTCTCTCTCTCTCTCTCTCTGCATTCTGTTCGCACTTTCTTGTTTCTGCTCTAATAATCACACATGCAAGAGCACAGTTGTCTTTGCCTCACCCTTTTCACCTCATCTGCTCTCCAAAAAATGGTAAAAATCCCATGCTGTGCTTATGTTTCATCTTTGCATACATAGTAGATTATACTTAATACACCTTGCATTCGATTGGATATGTTGCATGTGCTTGTGTGTGCCTGCAGAGGAGCGTGTGCATTTCCCCTGCGACGCTCGCAGCAGCTTGTCAAGCTAATTTGCTGTAACATAACAACTCAAGACTCACTCAGAGGGCTGCATCACTGGTTTCATAACATAGTCTGGGGCAAGAACTGCTGAATGGCAACTATATCAACCCCTACTAGAGAGACATACTCACAATCTACACTGCAGAGTGTAGCAGGAAATCCTACAAATAACCAAACAGACCTCCAACGGTTTCTGAGCTTGTGGGTTATTAAAAAACAATACATGAATGAACTCGTCAAGTGCTCTTAACAGCAGTGCTGAGATGAGACTGAATAATTGATACTGTTCATCGTTTCATGCATGTGTGACTCTGGTTCAATAATCTACAGTTGTAAACACGTAAATATGAGATTACTGGATCAAACACAGGCAGAGTTCCTCATGCTTGTTCACGCTTTGCACCGAACCCAGGGGATAATACAACATATCACAGAGGGAAGTGACTGGAAGGGGTTTGTTTGCTTTTGTGTGACAGTGTGGATGGGTTTGGGCTGTTTTCTGTTCTCATCTCACAAAGATAGGATGTAATAGGAGCACGTACACACACACACACACACACATACACACGCACACCTCATTGTGCCATCCGCACTGTCACACAAAAGCAAACAAACCCCTTCCAGTTACTTCCCTGTGTGGTATGTTGTATTATCCCCTGGGTTCAGTGCAAAGCGTGAACGAGCATGAGGAACTCTGCCTGTGTTTATGTAATCTCATATTTACATATTTACAACTGCAGAGTATTGAACCAGAGTCATACAAAGATGAGACGATGAACAGTATCAATTATTCAGTCTCATCTCAGAACTGCTGATAAGAGCATTTGACAAGTTCATTCATATATTTTTTAATAAACGACAAGAACTGCTGTGGTTGTGTTGGATACCCTTATGATCCACATAGAGATGTATAGTAGCAACAATAATAATAATAATAATAATGATAATAATAATAATAATCATTGTAGCAGTGGTTATTGAGCAGGATCATGGGAGAATAGGCGGTCTTAGATTCTGACTCTACAGCTCCAGAGGCAGAAATATCTACAGAAAGTGACAGGAGGAGGAGAGAGATGAGAAAACACAAAACTAAGAGAGAGAGAAGACGTCAATTTATTAACATGCATTAATGGGAAATGACTGCATACAGATGGCGAGGAGGACAGAAGAGCTCTAGGCCTAAAGCAGCATAACTAGTGGATGGTTCAATGCAAGCCAGCCCTAAATATAAGCTCTCTCAAAGAGGACAGCTTGATGCCTGCCTCCTGAACCCAGACTGGGAACCACAGGTTCCACAGGAGAGGAGCCTGATAACTGAAGGCACAGCCTCCTATTCTACTTGTGGAGAATCTAGGACCACAAGTAAGCCTGCTTGTTTCATAATTTTTATTGCATAAAGATATACACAGAGGTAGACAAAGTACATCACTTTATTACTTGAGTCAGAGTATAGGTCCTATACATCCTGGTTTTTTTTTAGAGTTAAAGTACTGGAGTACTTGATTTTAAAAATACTGAAATATTCAAAAGTACATTTTTTATGTCAACTCCTATTGTTACACATTTACAGAACCTAATGACTCTGAAACAACCTATTGACAGACCAACTGACTGACTGTAGAACCTGTAAAATAAAAAGACTGTAGGATATGATACAAAGACTGAAGACATGGACATAAAAACCCAACTGAATCGACAAGTTGTTTTCGTATTTCTGTTTTTTTTAGACAGTGATGAAGTTTGGTCGTGGTAAAACACAGCAAACATTTCAAACTAAATAAACCTTTCTTTATGGTCTCTGGTGAACAATCCTCTGCCCCATCTTTATCTAATATAGTATTCTTAGTTTTTTCTCCTGTCTGTGATGAACACAGTGTATGGTAATTCATAGAAATGTAGTGGAGTTAAAAGTACAATATTTGTCTTTTAAATGTAGTGAGGTAAAAGTCATAAGTTTAAAAGAAAAACTGCTACTCAAGTAAAGTATAGATACTGGAAAAATATACTTAAGTACAGTATTCAAGTAAATGTACTTAGTTATTGTCCACCCCTGGATATGCAAAATGCCATTTCAAAACTACAAAGCCTGCTCTTTCAATATCGTATTTTAACACTTGATAGTAGACTGCAATAAATGATACTATCTTTCAAATCAAGAAAATACATCTTTTGCTGAAATGAGGATCCATGAGTATTTTCTTCTGTATATATCATGATGAGTAGTTTGATAAAAGAAGAGGACACCAATTCAGAAACCAATCTGCTCAGCTCCTGTTTTTTTCCTTCTGTCTCAACTCTCAACCTCTTTCCTCTCAATCTATGCCTCTGTTGAATTCCTCTCTTCTCTTTCTTCTCTTCTTCCTCTCTTTTCTTTCTGTGCCGTGTGTTTTTTTCTTTGCACTCGGGGTTGGAATGCGTGGTGTAATGTGGCGTGTCTCGGCCTATCTTCCAGGTTTAATGAGAATGTGTCTATTTGACTGGAAAGCTGTCAGGAGTCGTTACGCCATGGGAGCAACTAGCAAGGATGATCCGAGCACAGCAGGGTGGTGTGTGTGTGTGTGTGTGTGTGTGTGTGTGTGTGTGTGTGTGTGTGTGTGTGTGTGTGTGTGTGTCAGCTGTCACATCAAGTCTTAGGAGGAATCAGAGTGTGGGAAGATGTGCAAGGGGAAAATAGAACTGATATGGAAAATTACTTCCACTCATCTCTCTCCAATCATATGTCTATGAAAGCTCCACATTTGCTTAAAACCACTGAATCTCTCTCTCTCTGTTTGTAGCTACCGGGTGTTCTGCTTGCTGGGTGATGGAGAGCTATCCGAGGGCTCAGTGTGGGAGGCCATGGCTTTTGCCTCCTACTACCAGCTGGACAACCTGGTGGCCATATTGGACATCAACCGCCTGGGTCAGAGCGACCCAGCTCCGCTGCAGCACCATGTGGAGAAGTACCAGCGACGCTGTGAGGCCTTTGGGTGAGGGGAGTCGGAGGGTTGGTGTTGTGTCCTTTAGTGCTGAAATAATTGAACAATTACATTAGTCAAACTAAAGACAATTAATCAACACCAATTTTCATAATTATTTAATTATTTGTAATTTATTCCGCTTGTTCCAGATTGTAAATGTGTTGCATATCATTATGAATTGAATACTTTACAGTTTTGTCAGACAAAACAAGCAATGTGAAGACATTGCCAGGGTCTCAAGGAAATTGTGGTGGGATTGGTCACTATTTGTTGTTTCTAAACAATAAATCAGTTTGTCAAAAAATATTTTTTGTTTTTTGTCAGGATGACACTTTGTGAGATACAGTTTACAAAGTAATATATAATTATCATGATATTTTTTTCATACCACTTTGTGACAATGTTGTGCTACTTTGGGCTGGTGTCAAATCAAGCCTGCTGCATGTCATTCCTGCAACACATGCAGAGCATTCATATGAGGTAAAACACTGCAACACTATTAAATACTACAGTATCACCATAGGTGGGTATGTGATGGCTTTAAAAAATTCATTAAAGAGGCCAATGTTCACAGCAACCTGCCTCAAGGACTGCATTTAAAGTTTGATCTCCTGTTTTGCAGCTGGCACGCCATCATTGTGGATGGCCACAGTGTGGAGGAGTTGTGTAAGGTGCTGAGTCAGCCCCACCATCAGCCACTTGCCATTATCGCTAAGACCATCAAGGGAAAAGGCATCCCAGGTACAAAAATTAGTTACATGATGGTTAATTATCAGTACAGTGTTATCCTGTCATGAGGTGAATTGTGAAGTGAAGTACTGACATGCTGTGTATCCGTTCCTAAATACAAAAGTGCAGTAATTCTGCTGTTTTATGTCTAGATGTCTCTCTTTCAGATTTGGATATCAAACTCTCAGTGACATAACCTATTTCAAGAAGAATCATTCAAAGCAATCATAACGCACAGCAGGTTTCGTAACGCAACACTGGGTGTGTACTGCTCCAAAAACCTGTTGCTAAATGATGACTAGGGAAAATTGTGACACCTGATTGGCAATAATAGTTCTGTCAGAAGTTTTCTTATCTGCCCTGGGAACCCGCCATCAGTGCAGAGAGGCACTAACTCACTGTAATCCTGGCAGCGCTTCAGGGCTTGAGCTGCTGAGGCTCAGTAATCCTTCAGAATGTGTAGGATACACTCACAGCATCAGCCCATTGTGCTGGAGTTGTGATAAGACTAAGCGGGAGTGTGTGTGACCACATGTTTATGTGTGTGCATATAAGAGGAGAATATCTTTGACTGCATAAGATTGTGTGTGGCCTCCTGACTCTGACCTTTGACTTTTGAAGTAGCCTTTTGTGACCCACTGATGTGGAAGACTGTTGTGATTGTGGCAGCTGACCATGGTTTATTTTAATGTATGTTGGCATGTGCATACACATGAATGAGGAAGAAGTGCGTGTGCGTACCAAGAGGAATTGGGTTTATAGTGTATATATATGTACTTCTTATTTTCACCTGAATATCATTCATAACACACATTCACACAGGTCATCTCTGGAAGCCGCAGTAAGAAACCAGTCTTCAGGATTATGCTTCATCAATTTAATTTTACAAAATCTGCTGCTGTTAATAAATTTTAGACTTTTCACACTATAATCATTTCTTAAAGTCATATGTACTGTGTGTGTGTGTGTGTGTGTGTGTGTGTGTGTGTGTGTGTGTGTGTGTGTGTGTGCACGTGTGTGCACGCGCACGCATGTATGTCTCTCAGTGGCTGAGGATAAGATGGGCTGGCACGGTAAACCTCTGCCCAAAGACATGGCTGAGAGTGTAATAAAGGAGCTGCAGAGCCGCATCATCAGCTGCAATAAGCGCCTCTATCCTGCTCTGCCCAGTGAGGACACATCACCTGTCAGCCTCCGCAACATCCGCATGCCAAGTGCACCCAGCTACAAACCTGGAGACAAGGTATGATCAGAGGTGGCAGACACACTCAGTGGCACAATGTTTCTGACAGATTACCACAAAGCTTCAGCCAAGATGGGAGATAATAATCTGTGTGTTTAATAGTAGTAATTAACTGATTGGTTGCCTGTTGTCCCTGTTTAAGCAGATTGCTACAAGGAAGGCGTACGGCATGGCTTTGGCCAAGCTTGGTCGTTACAATGAGCATGTGGTGGCTCTGGATGGAGACACCAAGAACTCCACCTTCTCCGAACTCTTTAAAAACGAACACCCCAACCGCTACGTGGAGTGTTACATCGCAGAGCAGAACATGGTAAGATACAGAGGTTGTGCTTTTGGGCCAGAGCCCAAACTGAGACGAAATATATGGAATTCAAGTGTTTCTAAAACAACAGACATTATAATTACTATACCTGACAGTGAGGTTCAGTGAAGTAACAGCTGTCCAGCTGAGATTCCTTCTGTAAGTAATTATTTCTTATTTATCCATCTGAATGAAGAAGATTCCTAAGTTGCTACATGTGTACAGACTGTTTAGTCCAAGAAAAAGCTAGTCTTAGTGAGGACAGATGTTACAGTCTGTCAACATGAAGTACAGCAGAGAGGCTATTAAATCTTAAATTTAAATTTGATTATTTCATTTTGGCAACATGTAAAATATCAAATTCATCGTATCTCATAAATATTAACAGTTTTGCAATAAGTCTGTGTCTGTTGTGCCACAGTTTACCTACTACTAGTTATTGCAGTTGTGAGTGTTATAGCTGTCACATCATCCCTTGAGTAGTATTAACACTCAAGGAACACTAGAACACTGGAACACTGGATAACTCTTATAGTGTTACACAAAGTGCAGCTGAGGCTGAGGAGAAGGTGATTGGTTTCGAGTTGTCAAAACTCCAGCAACACTTGTAGGATAAAGAACAATTGGCCACAAGCTGAAACGCTTTGGTCTGACAATAAGAGTTGCTTTCTATAGTTGTAACTGCCTCAGACATTTGCCCTTTTGTTAAATGATAACAATTAATCCTCAGGGGGACATGAATGTGTCCAACAAATTCTATGGTAGTTCATTCAATAGTTGTCAAGACAACATGTATGTCTGTACAAGGATTTGTGCCAATCCATCAAATAGTGGTGGACAGACCAACATTGTCGTCATTCTACTATTGTATCAAACATGTCAGTAAACTGTTCTTTGAGCTTTGTTAAAAAGATGAGGTTCAAATGTCCATTACAGTGATAGATTAATAACATGTTGTCCACATTTGCATTAGGGAGAGCAATAATATAAGTACACGTACATTTTCATCACTAACAGCTAATAATAGCAGCGCTGCTGCCACTTGTCACTGTCTAGCTAGAGAGACATATTAAAAACAACTGCGGTTTCTTCTGTGCATGAACAAAAATCTGCTGAAGGTTCCTACAAAGATAGCTCATGTTTTCCCCCATCCCACCTTACTTGCTTTGCTTTGTCTCTCTTTCTCTTTCTATCTCTTTCATCTCTCCTGCAGGTGAGTGTGGCGATAGGTTGTGCCGTGCGGGACCGTAATGTGGTGTTTGCCAGCACCTTTGCCACGTTCTTCACTCGGGCCTACGACCAGCTGCGCATGGCTGCCATCTCTGAGAGCAACATTAACCTCTGCGGCTCCCACTGTGGAGTCTCTATTGGTCAGTGTATTCAAAAGATTTGCTCTTCAATATTAAACCAACCACCACCTCAGTGACCTTTGACCCATAGATGGAAGTTGCTTCATCCATTATGACCTTCAATGTGACTCTCATAACACATTTTTCTTAAATTAAATTTAGTGCATTACTGCGTAGGGATTGCTTCAGTCCTCTGAAGGATATAAAAGTCAAACTGATAATATTTTAGAAATGAGTAGCTCTGTCAGAGTAAATCCAAAATGTGCACAGTGCATGTTGAATGACAGTCAACCCAAGTTGACCTTTAAAACAAGCTAGAAGATATTTCATTCTTTGTTTTTCATCACGTTTTGGCTTCTTTAATGTCACTGCAGTGGGTTGTACCTCTCCTCAGTGTATTTTGGTTTTAATTTCCCTGAATCCTAAACTTATTTTCCCCATCTTCTCACCTCCTCTGTTACTTTTGTCCATCTTCCTCTTCTGATGTCAGCACTTCTCCCCTCCTCCCTCCTACTCTCTCTGTGTGTCGTGGACAACAGAATGGCCTGGTTCTCTTTCACCTCCTTCTCCTTCTCCTCCTTTTCCTCCTCCCCTCTCTCTTTCTCCTCCAACTCCTCAGGTATATTGCATGCCCACTTTTGTATACTGAATGCATGCCAGTCTACTTGAATTTATGTACCAACCTATAGTAAACATGTGCGTGTGACTGTAACTGACTTTTGTCTGTTTGCTGCTGTATATACGTATGCTGTGTATATTTAGGTGAAGATGGGCCCTCTCAGATGGGTCTGGAGGATCTGGCAATATTCAGAGCCATTCCCACTGCAACCATCTTCTACCCAAGTGATGGTGTCTCCACTGAGAAAGCCGTGGAACTCGCTGCCAACACAAAGGTACTCATAGTCACCTGTGGTAAGAAATAGGGAAAAAAAGGAAAATATTAAAAGTAGAGGCACATGTAGATTATTTCTGATTGGTTCCAGGGTTTGTGTTTTATCCGAACAAGTCGCCCAGAGAACAACATCATCTACAACTGCAATGAAGATTTCCATGTTGGACAGGCTAAGGTTTGTGTCAGCTTTTTACTACCTCCATCCAATTCTGCTGTATAATCTGAATAAAATCTATGTTTTTTACAAACATTTTTTCTGCTCTTTAAACTTTTATTTTCTGTTTTTATCCCTCATGATCATTACCACAACACAATTAGACTATGTGAATGTTTCCTTATGTACAGTATATCCACATATGTCCACACACAAATCTATCTCCCCTTCCCACTCAGGTTGTGTATAAAACCAATGATGATCATGTGACTGTGGTTGGAGCAGGAGTGACCCTTCACGAGGCTTTGGCTGCTGCTGAACAACTGAAGAAAGGTACAGACAGACAGACAGACAGATAGATACTTTATTTATCCCCTAGGGGAAATTCATGTGTCCATTAGCTCATTGTTGATAATAATAATAATAATAAAAACAATGACCTGAGCCTCCTGAGGAAAAAGAGCCGGCTCTGCCCCCTCCAGTAGATAGCATCTGTGTTCAGGGACCAGTCCAGTTTACTGTCCAGGTGCACACCTAAGTATTTATAAGTGTGTGCCACCTCAATGTCCTTCCCTCGAATGTTGACTGGCTGAAGGGTGGGCCGAAACCTCCGAAAGTCCATGACCATCTCCTTGGTCTTGGAGGTGTTCAGAAGGAGGCAGTTCTTGTTGCTCCCTTCACTGAAGGCCATTGTTGTATTTAAAGTCGGCAATAGCCCTAGTGCTGCTCATCACTGTCCCTGAATCACAGTTACCCAGCCTGACGTGCTGTGGTTGTCTTATCAGGTAATCCACATTCCAGGACGTGAAGCAGGGATCCACCCCCATGCCTTCCAGCTTGTCTTTCAGAATGGGGGGTTGGATGGTGTTAAATGCACTTGAGAAATCAAAGAACATAATCCTCATGTAACCATCTGGCTCATCCAAATAAGAATGGGCCCTGTGGAGCACGTAAAGGACGGCATCATCCACTCCAATATGTTCTTTGTAGGTGAACTGTAGGGGGTCAAGTGCATGTTCAACCTGTGGCTTCAGAAGGTGGATAAGCAGCCGCTCCAGGGTCTTCATGATGTGTGATGTGAGGGCCACCGGTCTGTAGTCATTTATCTCAGCAGATCGTCCTACTTTAGGTACTGGAACAAGACATGATTCACTGGCGTCCAGTTCCTGAATGAGCGGGTGGTCACAGCCTGCCTCAGTACACAGGGTTTGTAGGAAGGCTGAAGAAAAACCAGATTATGGCAGTGTAGGCCTCCTTGACATTTTCATACAACAGATCAAGTGTCTTATTTTCCCTTGTGGGACAGTCAACATACTGAGTGAAGCCAGACAGGTGAGAGGTGAGAGTGACATGGATAAAATCCCCCGATATTACAATGAATGCATCAGGGTGCCAGTCCTCCACCTTTATTCTTACCACTTGCTCTGGCATCTCTGTCCGCTCGTATTGCAGTGAAGCCGGGTAAATCCACACAACAGTTGGGAGTGTTGTTGTTTAACCAGGTCTCCGTGAAAGCACATGAGAGTACACCCACGATATGCTCGCTGGTTCTTCACAAGTGCCTCCAGTTCATCACACTTGTTAGCCAGGTATTTGAAATTTCGCATGAGGATCAATGGTAGAAAAGGCTTATATCTCCATCTCCTATCCTTTAGCTTAGCCCCGGTTCTGCATCCACAGAACGGCTTCTTCAGCTCAGCTGGTATGGGATGTTTAACTCCGTATCTGGTACACTTTAAAGCCAGGAGTTCTTCCTTTGTGTACATTATTTTCTCCATCGCCAGGCGAAACAACGACGTAGAATAAAAAACATCAATCGACAAAAATATACTAATATATACGAATATTTTGCAAAAAACTACAAACCTTGCAGGCTTGTTGTCAGCGCATCATTTGAATAATGTATGCCATCTGCAATGCATATCTGGTAAACTTTAAAGCCAGAGTTCTTCCTTTGTGTATATTATTTTCTCTATCGTCAGAATGTTGGGTCTGAGCTCTGCCTCATGAGCTGGACACCATAAATGTGGGATCCTCGGTTGTCTATTAATTTATTGGCTATCATAAATTAAGAAAATATAATATTAAAAATATTAAAATCAAAAAATAACTTTAAAATGAATTAAAGTCATCGGGTGCACCAGCCTAAACCAATATTGTTTCAGTCTCAAATTATTACTATTAATCTGGAACTCTTAATAATTACCTTAATAACTATAACCAAATTACCATATCAACAGTTAGTTAAATTGAAGGATTGGAATTCTACTAAATAGAGGTTGGCAATATTCACACTTGTGCAACATTAAACACACCAGTGGTTATACTTAAAGACATTTATTTACAATGGACAGAGTAAAAACACAATGTCTAATCTAGTATATCCGTGTGTGTGTGTGTGTGTGCGCGCGTAGGGACACAGACAAAGGCAAGATGGCCGATTCAAAGTGGTCACTGTGACCACATAACCTGAACAAAGAAGACTACACAAGATGGCGGTAAACAAAGAAACTACTCAAAATGGCCGCTGAGACCACCTGGTGTGTGAGAGGGAAGGTGTGAGTTTCTTTGTTAGCCTAGCTCATGTAATACCAGGTACCAGGTTAGAGGGAGTTAGCTGCAAGCAGATTCTACAACTGAGACGTACTACAGGTGTGTGTGTGAACATACAAGTACTCAATGAAATGTAGGACTGACCTCATCCTAAGCAAACATTTCAAAAACGAGAAATTAATCAACATGTACATTAACAAAGTTAAGCCTTCTGCTTCTTAGCTGTGCTGTGCTGTGCTAGGAGAGGTTAGGCCCAGTCAGTTAACATTACCCAGTCCTTTGAGCAAAACAAAGAGGTCCTTTCCAGTGTTGTTGTAAAGTCCAGTGAGTTGGGAGGCTTCCTGGTGGAGTAAAGTCCTGTCTGGCTGTGTTGCTTCCGCTGTTATCTCTTTTTTTCTCCTCACAGAGTTAGCTGTTTCACACTAACTCTGCTGTGACTCCTGTTGCTTGGAAAATCAGCTGGCTGACATTGTGTTTTACCTGCTGATTATGATGAGAACTTAGTTTACTCTCAGTTAATCAGAAGCAGGTCACTGTTGTTGATGAGAAGAGTGTTTGCAGGCTGCTGTGAGCAGGCCAGCGAGAGAGCTGGTTTCTCAGGTAGCAGGGCTGACCTGGGCTGGGGCCTTGTTGCCCTTTGAAGAGCCGAGAGGGGAGAGCAGGAGCTGATGTCCAGAACAATCCATGAAGAGAAGAAAGGGGAAGAGATAATGAACAGAGAAGGAGATCTGGTTTTGTTTGGTGACACCCTGGGGGGTCACATGTCACACGCTGACCAGCACTGGCTGGTCAGTGAGGTCCTTGGGGGAGTGTCGTCCCCAGGTGTGAACAGTGAGGAACTATCTGAGTTCCTTTGTCTGTGGAGCAAAGAAACATCTGGTCTCTTGAATCCCAACAAAACGAAACGACGAAATAGAATAAAAAACATCAATTGACAAAAAAATATATACTATATATATATATATACGGACTTGCTGCCACTTGTTGCAAGCGCATCATTTGAGAGACAGAGCAAGAAAGAAAATGAAACCAACTCACATCAGTATGCAAACATATTGTGCTTTATGGTCTCCGTCTATAATTTGAAGAATATAGTCTTTCATAACATGCATCCTCCACCTCACTCTCGCCTCCCTCAGAGAAAATCAACATCCGTGTGATCGACCCTTTCACCATCAAACCCCTGGACTCCAAGACCATCAGTGACAATGCCAGGGCAACCAGAGGACGCATCATCACAGTGGAGGACCACTACTATGAAGGTGAGGAGTCTGACAACACTGCAAAGATCGAAAAATACTTCCTAAACAAAACAATTTGGTGGCACAATAAATATCTTTAAATGTCCTAAACTTGAGGGTGAATTTCAGCCTACAGTACCCATGGTTCAACTCTGACCTATAAACTTTGTCCTTAACTTCTGCCTGTCTTCACTACTGACTCTCCATTAAAGCAAATAATACAGTATGCTGTATTCAGAATTGAAACTTCAAATAGTTTTTTAAACCTGATTTGAGAAAACAGTGAGGCTCTGGCATTGTGAATTTTATAAGAGGTGGTTCTCAATCAAATTAATATCAAAAGATGGGAAAGAAGTGTGGTGATGACATGGTGTAGCACAAGATCATGGGGGGAGTTGTCTTCATCACCAATGTCGTCAGTTCAGTCAGTAGATGTCTCCTCCTTACCTAAACAAACAAACCCAGTGATTTAATCTGATAAAAACACAACAAAAATATTTCTCTCGTTCTGATTGGTGATGACACAGGACGTCTCTAAGGGACTGTGAGCCGAGCTGCTCAATTGCTCAATTTGTTGCTCTGATAAATAAACATTCAGACGTCCAACAACTAAAATCTTTCATCTAGATAAAATATATAGTTTAAAATGATCAAGATCTAAAAAGTCCATTTTGACCGCTTCTGGCAGGCAACCACAACAGTGACACATGTGTAAAGGGATATTACACCATGACATGGACCATTACCTTGAATAGAACTACCGGCTTCTCTAGGTTTGGAAATTGCTGGAAACATTTGTGACAATGTCACTACCCTACTCAAAAAAATATATAACATCTGTATAGTCTACTTTAAACATTATAATGCTGAAAAGTTACAGATTATGTTAAAAATTATGATTTGATTTTGATTTGATATACTAAATATCTATCTATCATAAAATGAAATGAAATGCATGAAAATTAACAAGGTAATTTCAAATCCCAAGAAGTGTCTGGATTCAGAATGTTGCTGCATGATACCAATTGTATGTCATCTACACTGAAGTTATGTATTAATTTAAATACATTTTTCAACAGATCCAAATAATATAAAGCAACATAAAGTCCCACTGTACTACATAAACTAAATTTGATGATCATATACAATTAAACTCAAGGAGAATTGCGTTTAATTGTAACCATCAGGCATAAAGATTAATATGCAGATGCTTGTGTGTTTATGCTGCCTGTGTGTCAGGTCATGAATGAACAAAGGGCAAAGGTCCACCTGCAGACAGACTGAGTGAGCCAGAGAGATGAAGAGAGAGGGTGGGAGAAACAAGACTGAAGTACAGTTTAGGGATGCTGTACATTGCAGAGAACTGGGCTGAACATTGTGGGTGTGAAGAGAGACATGGAGGATACAGAAGAAGTGAAATAGATTAAAAAAACAGTATATGGAAGAGGGAGGGAAGAGGAGGAGCTGGGAGAGCCTGTCAAGGTTTCTTAATTTTAGCTCTTGCCTTTAGGCCTTCGCTGACCCACATACAGTACCAGCATGACAGAAATGAGAGTCCAAACCTCTCCTCATCTCTTCTTATGTGTTTGTGTTGTATTTTTGTTGTCATATATATGTAGTGGCTTTATCTGTCCTGTGAGATTACATCCGTCTGTTTGCCATGATAGAGCAAAACAAAAAAGAGAGAAGGCACTGTTGTGTTAATGCCTTAGCACCCCTGCCTACACACACATGCAAATGCACACCTATATATTCACATGATAATGATTCATCAGTAGCTTTGTAGGAGATGGAGTATGTGCATGTGTGTGGAAATGTAAGCTGTGCAGCAGGTTATGTTCAAAAGAACTGATGAATACGTGTAAAAGCACAGCCTACTGACCAATCAATTCTCTTGGAAAATTACATCACATATGCGCAGAGGATCCCGTGGACCTCAATAAGAATACATGTAAGCAACACATTAATTTAATGGAACACACAAATGTCATTATACCTCAGATCAACTCTTGCCCAAATGATGGGGCACTCATGTTATAACCATATTAAATTGCACATTCACAGTCTGTGATTTTTGCCAGCTGTCAATCCTGCATTTGTGCTGTTGTTAGTTCTTAGTAAAAATATATCCTGGTATGTTGAACTTGCTTCATAGTACAGACCTCAGGAGTTGAGCTGTCAAAATCTCCTGGAAGCTTTAAGTGAGTTTAACGCTAACATCATCAGCAGCTTTTAATCATTGTTAACATTATGTAGTTGAGGTTATACTCTCTTGTCAGTAGTAGGTACACTTTTAAGTGAGAATATAGACAGAAAACCACAGTGCCATTTTTCATCTTTTAAAAAGACTAAAACCATCTTTCTATGAGAAATTACACCAGTGACAGCTACTGCAAAGCAGGTGTATGTGGTGCATAACTTTGGCTTCCCATGAAGTAAATATTACTGTACTGCTGTACTAATATTCCCAGTGCAGTGTTTTACTAGTTAAAGAGCAACTTAATGCACCCTAAAAATCTGTGTTCTTACCCTGTACTTCAGAGTGTGTCAGTACACAGTAACATCACTGTTTGGTTCAACCACAGAGGTAGTGAAATGCTGCTTTACAGCTTAGTGCCAGCAATGTATGACACAAGACGTAAGCTGTTTGAGAGCTTTTAAACACTGCTGCTAATTTCTTTCTTCGCAGATATTTACAAAGCATATTTTCCAAGGAGTTTATCTTCTTTAAACTTTCTCCAGAGCCAACTTCTATACTCTTGATACTTTGATCAGTAGTAAGTAGCTATTTCATTTGTGTCAAGTGTCTTTTTCCAAAATGAACAGACCCCAAACTCATATAGGGAGACTATAATATGCAATCATGAAACAGTGCATTTCTCTTTCTGTTTCTCTCCTACGCACACCAGTTGCCAACTAGTAGATCAACCAAGGGGTGGGAAAAATGTAGGAGGGAAGGAAAAAGAACAAGTAATAACTTTCTCTTTTCCTCATTCCTCAGCTTTCATGTTCACTCAATCAGAAATGTTTGAGTGACAGTTTGGAGTGAAAAGTCAAAAAAAAAAAGAGAGGGGGAGGGAAAGGAAAGGAGAGAAGAGAGTCTTAATGGGTGGAAGTCAGACAGAAGAGAAGTGAGAAAGTCAAGGGAGAGCAGCGTCAGACCTGTCATTCCACATCACATCATTGCAGAGCCTAATCATCCATGGTGTGACAGATTTAATATGACAGAAGGGTGGAAATCAATAGAAGGAGAGTTGGGAGATTAAAGGAAAAATGAGAGATTTCAATCAGAATATCAGGAAAAATTCTTGAAAAAAGATTTCGTGTGTCTGTCTGATTTTGGTGAATCCTTGAAGCAACAGTTGTGAATGCTCTATTCTGATTCCCCAGGTGGTCTAGGTGAGGCAGTGTGCTCTGCGGTAGTGAACGAGACTGGCTTCACCGTCCACCGCCTGGCAGTTTCTCAGGTACCACGCAGCGGTAAGCCCCAGGAGCTGCTCCGAATCTTTGGCATTGACCGTGATGCCATCGCTCAGGCTGTGCGTAAGGTGCTCAGCAGCTCCGCCAACGCCAAGTAAGAACACTGCAGCAGGGGCAGCAGTGGCAACAACATGTTAAAGGACTCCATGGTAAACTGGTGATTACCATTGAGGCACCAAACATACAAATAAACCAACACAGAAGGAGGGAAAGCACTTCTGGCCTACTCACGCTCTCCTCCCCAGAAAACAATCTAAAGCATTTGGTTGAAAAATAAAAAATATACCATCGTTTTTCTCTTTAACTTTCATCGATGTGATTTGACAACTCCACCCCAGATTTTTGCCCTATAAGTTTGTGGGTTCAGTAAACACACCTCTGTCCCTTGTCACACACACACACACACACACACAAACACACACACACACACACACACAAACACACACACACACACACACACACACACACACACACACACACACACACACACACACACACAAACACACACCTCCACCCTCTAACTTTTCCTACCTCCTGCTGTTGTGTAAAAGCAGTGAACGTGGTTTGGAGTAAAGTGAAGTCTTTTTATAATTTCTGTGGAACCCCTCTCACTTCTTCAGCGCAGCTTTCTGAACGTCTGTGCTCAGTACAACTTTGTAAATCCCACCCCAGTAGAGCCAGCAGGTTGTGGAGGAACTCTGGTTTGGTCTGTTTGAGAACTGATTGTTTTTAACATTTTTAACACTGACTTGGATGGGACTGCTTCACACCAATAAAGGGATGGTTTCTTCACAAAACTTGTATCTGACCTCTTTCTTTTGGGTTGTGGTGGCATGAAACAATGATCAAATATCCCACTGAAAGACAAAAAAACCCCCCCAAAAAAACAAGCAAACTAATCTTTTTAGATCATTTTAGATCAAAATTAAGTGAGCTCACATCCTGGAAAACAATGAATTTTTCAAGGTTGCGCACTGAGTATTCAACTAAAGAAAATAATTTTCTATCTCTGCCACATCAATTACTTTCTTGGAGGACATTATGACATCTTATACTGTATTGTTGGTTAACCCAAGGCTGAAACTTTTGATGAAGACCTCTTACTTTTAGTAAAGCTAGCAGCATAGCTCTAGTGATGCCAACAACAGTTAGTTAGTTTCTACTCTAGTTTTCATCAAGTGCCAGCAACAATTTTCATTCATTTCAAGTTTTCACTTGTTCATAACACAACGAAACGATGAATGAAACCAAATTCTTGTCACTTTGCTAACTATACTCATTTAAAATGTTAACATTATCTTCAGAATGTAGCACAGCATAACACTAATGTAAGTAGGCTAGCAGGTGTAAGTGCATTAGGGGCTGTCAGGGACATTATCATTACCATGCTTATACACATATCAAACCATACTCATTCACATTCTATACTGAAAACCTCACACTCATACAAGTGAAAAGGTTTATACACACTACTGAAACCCTCTCACACACACAACTGAAAAGTTATACTCACACATACACAATGAGAGTTACGAATGTTACGGTTCTCTGAATCCTTTATGACCGCCAGAGGCGGTGCTTCAAGCACTGGATCTGCCATCTCGTGTATGCGCAGGACAAGTATTTCATAACAAAGTCACCTGTGACCCCAGGTGACCCGAGAGAGGGTATATCTTCCGTTGTCATCAGGGAATCAGTTCCTAACCCTAACCCTAACCCTGTCATACACTTGCAGTAGTGCCAACATAGGCTCTAAGGGCCCTTACTGGGCATAGCAAATTCAACTTCTCTCCTTCCCCTGTTAGGGGATCAAACTGTGCCAACTGAATAGGCTGGATGAGGTGTAAGTGGGACAGCACCTTAGGGAGAAATGCAGTATTCGGCCACAAAGTGACACCCAAGCTATCTGATTCACGAACTGACAGAGCATGCAGGTTACTGACGCACTTGGCTGAGGAAATGGCAAGGAGGAACGCCGTCTTAACGGACACCCACTTCAGTTCCACCCGTGTCAAGGGCTCAAAAGGAGGCAAGCATAGAGCATCCAACACCAGGGGCAGGTCCCAGACTGGAGCTCTTGGAGCACTTGGGGGACACACCCTCTGAGCCCCTCTTAAGAAAAGAGACACTACACTGTGGCTCCCCACCGTAATATTGTCGACCTGAGCTTGCCGGCATGAAATAGCAGCCACATATACTCTCAATGTAGAGGCCCTAATCTAGGAGGTACGGTGCAATGCACTGGTTCCTCGCCCCGATCTACACACCAATGTGAAAAAAGTTTCCACCTGTTATCATATTGTAAACGGGTGGAAGGTGCTCTGGCAATGTCAATAGTCAGAGGAGACAGAGCCAGACCCAGGGACTTCGACAATAAATGCATGGTCATTTACAGGTAAGTGAGTTAACTATTTGCGCTTAGATTTCCTGCCCAAAAGCATAGCTAACTGTTAGCTAACTACAGCAAATAGCTGGTGCTAGTTAATTGATCTGGTTGACAGGCAAATTGAAAGCTAACTGTGGTCGAGCTTATCTGATTTTAGATGGAACAATGATCTAAATTAAAGCACTGGCTGGACATTGAGCAATTCAGAGCCATACTGGGTGAACAGTGAAGCAACTGAAGCCTCTTTTTTTCCTTTTTACATATTTTGGCAATTTCAGGACAGTGCAGGCAGAGAGGTTTTTACTGCCCAGCAGTGGGCTAACTTGACTGGCAAAGTCATTCACATGTCCTCAGTCCATCTGACCAAGTGTGTCACAAAATCAGACCAAAAGCTAAAGGTCAGTTTGCAGTCGAGGCCTAGAGAGCATTGAAAGGGCAGATATCACAGACAAAAAAAAAAAAAAACACAACTCATTTTATCAATGAGCTTTTCAAACAGGGCCAAGAACCGCTCTGTTTTCTCCTCATGGGGCTTCTGCTCCTTAGCACTTTCCTGTGCTAAAATCAACAATGGGATTTGTCTTCCTCTTTTTCTTTTTCAGTGAAGGGGTTAGAGGGCTTGGGGTAGATATGGGAGAGGCTACTAAGCTGTACTGGCTACTAGTACTGGCTGTCATGGAGAATTATATTCCAGAACTTGGTGATATGACCTTGTGTTATGTACTAGAGCAGCATTATATTGAAAATATAATTGTGATCATTTTGAGCAGGACACCTATGCAACACCACAAGGGTATTTTGACACACAAGCCTTTAACAATTGTTGAGCCTTCATGTGATTTGAAAATTGCAGTAGGTCATATTGCAATTTCAATGCAATTAAATGTGCAGCCGTATTATGTATAATACATAACTATGTTCAAAATATATTTCTTTAAAAAAAGAGATAAGACTATAAACCAATGTATCATCAAGTGTGAGGCGCGCCTCCCCAGGGGGGCGCCAGAGGACTTCAGGGAAGGCGCGAAAAGAAAGGGAAAAAAGTGCATCATCTGGTTAGCTAACTACAGCAAATGGATCGAGTTTTAGTGCCTCAGGTGAAAGTGAGAGTGGGCACAGAGGCGAGCAGAAAACGGAGGAAGTATGACCCTGATTATTTAAGGTTTGGTTTTTCATGCATTGGTCCTGACGATGCTCCGCTGCCACAGTGTGTTATTTGCAAAGAGGTGCTAGCTAACGACAGTATGCGACAATGTCAACTCCGGCGCCACATTGAAACTAAGCACCACAATTTAACAACCAAGCCGCAGGAGTTTTTTGATAGGAGGCTTAATGAATTGCAGTCCCAGAAGAAAGACATCCAGACATTTGGTACTGTAAATACCAAGGCAACCGAGGCATCATACACACACATACACATACGATTAAAAGCAAGTACCGGTCACGGTAGAGGATGATCTGCGTTTATTCCTTTCTACAGCGCATCAAAGACACAGACTCACTGTTCCCACTAAAATCGAGGTGAGCAAATGTGTTGTGTGCAGTGTTTCAGCGTTAATGTGGGATAACATCGGATGAGTGAAAATGTGTTTAAAAAAATCAGTTGAAAAGTTGAATTAAAATTTTTTTTTTTAAGTGAATAAGTTTTTTTTTTTTAATAAAAAGATGTTTAAATGTATTCAAAATCAAAAATATGTTCAAGAACATACAAACATGTTTAAAAAAATAAAGATGTGTATGACATTTATTCTTGAAACCTTTTTTTAAGCCTGCGTGGAACATACAAAGCAACATCAATAACAGTAATAAAAGTAATAATAGTGTGTGTGTGTGTGTGGGGGGGGGGCTGCTTTTGAGTTCTCTTAGGGGAGGCCCACTATCCCACACTTTGAAAACCCCTGCTCCAGATGATTCAGGACATGTTCAAACATACTGATATCCTTGACAGAATTAAGGAAACCAAGATCTCTCAAAAAGGCTATTACATGATCCATCAAGATGGCTCATATTTCCATTTGTTGTCTTCTTCAGAGCTTTCACTGTCACTGATTTTGTACATTGATGACCTTGAAATTGCAAATCCACTAGGCACTTCATGGAAAATCCACAAACTGTGTTCAGTTTACTGGGTGATTGCTGATCTACCTGGTAAATACAGAGCAGCGCTGCATGTGATACAGCTAGCAGCTCTATGCAAAGTACCTGATCTTCAGAGGTGTGGCTATCAAATAGCACTTGGTCCTTTGTTACAAGACCTTCGCACTCTTGAAAAAGATGGTGTATTCATTGAATGTCTTGGTCAGTCAGTCCAGGGCACTGTTTTATGTGTTGTGTCTGATAATCTGGCAGCCCATTCATAAACAGGGTTTATGCAGTCTTTCAGAATAGGATATATTTGTAGATTCTGCAACGCTACACAAGACCAAATTCAGTCTCATGATATTGGCGATGGCAGTTTTAGTCTAAGCCAGTCATGACAGTAATGTGCACGCTGTTATGCATGGGAATGGTCAAATTCAGTTTGGTGTCCAAGGGGACTGCATCCTGAGAGAGTTTGCAGTATTTCCATACAACCACTGGTTTCCCACCTGATTTCCTGCATGATCTTTTGGAGGGAATTGCACTTGTGGAGTTGACCCTGTGTATTCTGGAGATGATTCGGCTCAAATATTTTACCTTTGAGTATTTGAACCAGAAAATTGTGTCATTTCCATAGACAAACCACACCCTATCTCAAAGAGCTTTGCTGGAAAGAGAACCATTGGTGGCAATGGCCATGAAAATGGCACATTGTTGAGGCTACTCCCATTTATGATTCGTAATACAGTTTCTGAGGGAGATAGAGCTTTGAGTGTATTGATGGATTTGAAAGATATTGTGGAGCTGGTGCTGTCCCCAACCTT
>NW_019525414.1:106908-150895 GCF_002814215.2 Seriola lalandi dorsalis | reverse complement strand
GAATTGCACTTGTGGAGTTGACCCTGTGTATTCTGGAGATGATTCGGCTCAAATATTTTACCTTTGAGTATTTGAACCAGAAAATTGTGTCATTTCCATAGACAAACCACACCCTATCTCAAAGAGCTTTGCTGGAAAGAGAACCATTGGTGGCAATGGCCATGAAAATGGCACATTGTTGAGGCTACTCCCATTTATGATTCGTAATACAGTTTCTGAGGGAGATAGAGCTTTGAGTGTATTGATGGATTTGAAAGATATTGTGGAGCTGGTGCTGTCCCCAACCTTTGATGATGAATCTATCCTGTTTTTGCAGACAAAGATACAGGATCACAGACAAATACTTCAGGAGGTTGTCCCTGAGTTGAGACTGCTCCCTAAGCATCACTATGTTGAGCACTACCCAGATCTCATCACCTCTTGTCCATTTGTGGACTATGAGATTTGAGGGCAAACACCGCTTTTTCAAGCATGTAGTGCATGACACACAAAACTTTAAGAATCAGCACATGTTGGCCTAATACCTCAGTGCACCATCATTCTTTGAACCGCATCAGCAGACATCTAATGTCTCGTCTGTCTTGGTTTCAGTGCTTCCAGAGACTGCAAAAGTATACATTGCACAAAAAACAGACAGCAACATGATTTACAGCACATCAAAGATCATAATTGATGGCACTAATTATGATGTTGGGATGTTTGTATCCGTGGGACAGGAGGGGGGACTGCCACATTTTAGCAAAATTGAACAGATCCTCCTTGTTAACAACATTACATTTCTCTGCCAAAAACACAAATCATGCAACATTGAACACCTGAGATCATACAAACTTTCCCCGGGCAATATGAGTGTCCACAACATTTTAGAGCTCAATGACAGCTCACCCTTCTCAGCATACAATGTTGAAGGAAAACTGCTGTTGACACCTAAACAATTCATACTGCTACACTGAAAGAAAATTTCCCCCTTGTGATTACAAAAAAACAAAGCAGTTACTTTTGATAAGATTTTAAAATGAGGGAAAAGAATAAGGCCGGTTTAATATGTTATTGTCAACAAAGCTGACAAAAATAGAAATCTACAATGCTCCATTTTAATGTCTTGATACTTGGATAGACAACATGCAAAGGGTGATAATAAACTTAAATTTTTGTATGCATTGAAACAATTTAACTAAATCTTGCCTGCCTTTTCTATTTCAGTCTTTTATAGATTTGTATCTCAGATGATGGCAGCACCCCAGAAATTCCTGCTTTGTGTTTAAATTGCCACAGATGTTGCTGTGAAAGTAACTTTGACTGAGCGGCCAGAGTCAGTGGAGGAGCTAATCAACATACTGCAAGACAAAATCAAGCCAAGGTTGGAATTTGAGTTTACCTTGCAGTACGAGGACCTTGACTTTGGTGGACAACTCAGCTGTCTGGTTGATATTCAAGCGTTACCAGAGAAGGGCACATTGAGACTCGTCAGATGAGAAAGTGATAACAGCTTATGTGGAAGTTCTAATATAGACATCCTCGCTCATGTACCCATAAGCCAGCATCAGAAGACCTGGCCTGACATTTTTCCTGTGCCTACTTTTTCATATGAAGTGGAGCATGTGCTTGAAGAGAGAAACTGTGCCTATGAGACATCTGGCAAGACACTGAAATTAACCAGATCCCAAAAGCAGAACATCCTGCAGAACACGGCAGCAGTGATGTACAGCTTCAAACCTTACCCAAGTGATAGAGATGTGGGTATGGCAGCTTACAGGTCATCCATGTCTTAAAGAGCCTGGGAGTGTGAGTGGATAGTATGGATGGAAAATAACCATGACATTTAAGATGGGGAATTATCGTACCAAGTTGTCCAGATCTGGATGCGTTTGTCAATGCAGGCAGAAGGAGCAAAAACAACCCTGACAAAGAGCACATCCACTCCAACATGAAAAGAGCCAGCCATACTAACTGACACAGAAACACACAAATACAGACAAGCAGAGAGGTACACAGAAAGACAGACAGACAGACAGACACACACACACACACACACACACACACACAAACCGGAGACACACACACACACACAAAATAGACTCATAGACAGGTTGACAGGTACACAGACAGAGACAGGCAGGTAGATGGACACAATTTTATTCAGGAAACATTTGGAGGATTACCTTTGGAGCTCATTCTGATTGGTGGATAACCTTTAACCAGTGTTTTCTAGGTTCTACCTTTTTCAGAGATAAAGAAAGTTAGGTAGCCAGACAGACGGACAGCATTGTCACCATGGCAACCTCTGGGTGCAGGGAGGGGAGACACAGCTAGGTCATATTACCTGATTAGAGACTCCTCTGATATCTGTGGTGTTTATCAACCACTTTACTGACATTTTTATCAAAATCCTGCTATGGACTGCTCTAACACTAAATATACAAAAAGATTTACACACCTCTAAACTGTTTTCACTTGAAATATGTTTCAGTCCAGCCTTAATCAGGACATATTGGATAGTTAATTTCAATTTGTCATTCTAACTGACGCAGAAACAAAAATAAATACAGACAAGCAGAGAGGCACACAGACAGGTAAACAGGTAGATAGACAGACAGGCAATTAGATAGACACACACACACACACACATATGAACCAGAGACACGCACACACACACAGACACACATATACAAACACACACACACACACTTATACAAAAACGGACACATAGATAGGTTGACAGGTACACAGACAGAAAGGCAGATAAACAGACAGGAAGACATCAGACAGACAGACAGAGACAGGTAGATAGACACAATTTTATTCAGGAAACATTTGGCTGTTAATTACAGTTTGCAAACTAACTGACTCCACGTTACATATATTCTAATTGGTGGATTACCTTTAACTAACCCTAACCCTAAAATGCCTCTAATTCAATCATGTCCCAAACCTTCTCAGTCAATGATTAGTAATTTAAAAAAAACAAGCGAGTTTTGAAGGACAATTTTTTGTGTTTTTAAAGTGAATGTGGGGAAATTGTCATATTTAAATGTGTGATGATGTAGCACATCAAGCTAATGGTGTGCTATCCTATGGGTTAGCTAAACAAAAAAAACAAAACAAATATTGAATTAAAATACAGACATTAAAATATAGATTTTGAGCGAACTTATTAAACACTTCACATCTTGCAGTAAAATGAATAAAAACCAAAGTAAATAGTGTGGTCTATAATAGTTATAAGGCAGGGCTGAACAGAATATTTCATTACTAGCTCATCATGTGCTATACATGTAAGATATGCTTTAACTGGAATATTGTTAGATTTTGTTATGGTAGGCACAGTGCACAAAGAATACTGTGCACAAGAACCTTGTTCAAGAATAATCATTTAACATATTTCATGCCTAAAGAAACCTTATTCACAGAATTGGTGATAAAATTGTCAAAGCAGAGAAGGACAAACTAACATTAGATATTTGTGTGCATAGTGTCCTTTGTCAGACACTGATGAATAAATGATGTGACAGTTCCAATGGTTTGTAATAATGTTCAGTGATGGTACTAGAGGTTTTCACATTGTGGTTAGACTTAGGCTAAAATCCCCATTTGTTGATGGCTTCAAATCTCCACTGGTCCAGGACTGGCAGTGTCAAGACGAGCATGGGAACATTTGTTTCCCAGTCAAATCATTAGATGCAGTTAATTCAGCATATGCATTTTGGGCCTTGTAAAGACTGCTCTGAATACTCTGAGCTTTGATTTTACAGTCTGGAAGTTTGACACTGGAAATATTAAGCTTTTTATGAAATTTTTTGACATTCAAATGAATAGAGAACATGTTCAAATCCTTGAAATCTTCAGCCAGTCTTCAACAATTCAGGTCTTTTTCAACCATTTTAGGCCATTCAACCTCCAGCTTACAATTTCTACTTTTGATCTAAAGCCATTGCTTGAGCCACTTTAGCATTGTTCAGCAGTTGCTTTAGCTTCTTCAGCATTGCTTCAGTGATCTCATTCAGCTCTCATTATTCACACGCATTTTCAGCTCCTCCAGTTTAACATTTTGGCATCTAATTTTCCAAAACACTGTTGATCAGTTAATATGAGCAGTTTTTTCATCTATTTTTGCAATGATCTCCTTCAGGTGTGATATTACATATTTTGATTGTAAATTTGTTATTACTTTTTTTTTCAGCCATTTAGATTTCAACTAACATGTTTATCTGTTTTTTACATTTCATATATTTTGTACAGTTTTGTGCTGTTTGTTACACCTTCCATCAACAACTCAGGCCTTTTTCAACCATTTCAGGAAATTCAATATCCAGGGTACAAGTTCTACTTTTAATCTTCAGCTATTGCTTAAGCTACTTCAGCATTGCTCCAGTAGTTGCTTCAGCTTCTTCAGCATTGGTTCAGCAATCTAATTCAGCATTCACACGCATTTTCAGCAGGAAATGTATTTTCTAGTAATTATTCTTTTTCTTCCGTGGCAACTACTCCTTCATACTTTGTGCTACAAAGACTGCTTATATATCAAAATGTTCAGCTCGTTCAGGGCTTTCCAGCTTGTATTGAACTTATTTTTACTATTCATCCTTTTTAAAATATTAAGCTTTTTCTGCTTTTTTTTGGCCATTTAAATTAATAGAGACGATGTTCAAATCCTTGAAAACTTAAGCCTCTTTGAACTTTAACTACTTCAACCTACTTTCAGCTACAGACTTCATTCTAACTTTAAACTGTGAGTCCAAGTGGACATTTGTGCAAAATTTTAAGGGATCTGGCAATATTGCATAAGGGAGGCCAAAATCATGATTTGTGAGGTCACCGTGACATTGACCTTTGACCATTGACCACCAAAATCTAACCAATTTGTCCTTGAGTCCAAGTGAATGTTTTCACCAAATTTGATGAAATTCCCTTAAGGTGTTCTAGAGATATTATCGTCACAAATCCAAAACTGTGTTTTGAGGTCACCATCATCGAATTCGTTCATCCTTGTGTCTAAAATTGGAGGAAGTTCTGTCAAGGAGTTAATGAGATATTGTGTCCACCAGAGTGGGACATTTGGAGGGACGGACATCCTGAAACCAATATGTCTCCGGCTCTGGCTGTCATCAGCAAAGAGGTATAAAAGCTTCCAAATGTCATTCAAATGTTTGATAAACATAACAGACTTCAATTCGTCTAATTATCTGATCTGCATCAGCTCTATTTGGCCATCTGCACTCAGGGGTTGCCATGGGACTACAAGGACTAACTGAAAAACTACAATTACCTCCTCAGTTGTATCCCTCTACCACTCAGACTAGTTCAGGATTATATCATAGTTTATCTAGAATTACATGAAATATTAACCATTTGTGCCAAATTTGGCCATAATTGCAGTGGTAAATATTGAGTTATCACTAAAAACTGTATTCTGAGGTCTCCATGACCTTGACCTTTTCACCTTTGACTACCAAAGTCTAATCACTTTATCTGTGAGTCCAAGTGGACATTTGTGCAAAATTTGAAGGGATTCCCTTGAGGATATCTGGTGATATTGCATTCATGAGGCCAAAATCATGATTTGTAAGCTTTGACTTTTCACCACCAAAATCTAAGCAGTTTGATCTTGAGTCCAAGTGAACATTTTTACCAAATTTGAAGAAACTCCCTCAAGGTGTTCTGGAGATAGTATGTCCACGATTATGGGACGTTTGTCCTTCAGACAACCTGAAACCGATGTGTCTCCGGCTCTCGCTGTCGCCAGCAAGGAGGCCTTAAAAACTCAAATGTTTTGTTGATGAACACTACAGACATCACAGAATTTGTCTAATTAGCTAATCTGAATCAGCTCTGTCTGTCCATCTGCACTCAGAGATGCCATGGTGATCCTAAGTGCTCAATTCCTACTGAGTGAGACCTGGATTAAGCTGAGTTACACCTCTCAACCTCTGGCTTGCCAATCAAATACTATCAAATCAGCTAAAGCCTTGTGTTTTCTGAGAACTTACTCTGTTGAACACAGTGATATAAAGTGCTTGTTAGTGGTTTCAAAACTAGCTCCAAAGTAATCCACCAATTACAATATATTTAATGTGGAGTCAGTTAGAATGACAAACTGAAATTAACTGCCAAATGTTTCCTGAATAAAAGTGGACTGAAACATATTTCCAGTAAAAACTGAAATGTGTGTAAATTATTGTCTGTATTTAGTGAAGCAGTGAGTAGCTGGACTTTGACAGAAATGTCAATAAATTGGTTGATAAACACCACAGATATCAGAGGAGTCTCTAATCAGTTCATTTGATCCATCTTTGCAGCCCCTCTCCTGCACTCAGATGTTGCCTTGGTGATTTTAACTGCTTTGGTTTGACTGAGTGTGACAGAGATTCAGTTGAAATATACCTCTCAAACTGACGCTTGTCAGTGAAATACCATAACTGTTATCACAAGAATTATTTTGTGAGAGAAGAGACTTTGCTGATCGCAGTCATAAAAAATATTTGCCAATGGTACCAAAATGTGGCCTATGCAGTGATTTTAAAAATGCTTCTCTTCCTGTTTCCTCCTGATTTTCTGCTCTCATTTTACATTAGAGTAAATGGGGCAGTTAGATGGTAACCTGCCACTTTGAAAAGGCACAGATCAAATTCTGTGAGTCTCTGTGCTTTGTCAGTCACATTGTCTGAAAGCCGACAAGTTTGTCTATGTGGTGGGAAATAATCATGAATGTAGAGTTAAATTTGTGGCCTGGAGGTCGAGTTTATGCAGATTTGTTTTGAGCAGTTTAATCCCTTCTCCCACTCTATCAGTGATGTCATCCACTCTAGCCCTGAAAATTCTACGCAATACACACCCATTATGAACTCAAATGTGAATAGAAAAAATCCTAAAACTAAAACTACGATAAATGAAAAACCGTACAACATATCAAAAAGTTGAATTCAGTTTAAATAGCTGAAAGTCTTGGAAGTCTTTAGCTTAAAGTATGGCCAAGTAATTGAGAGAGGAGAGATAGGAGATAGGTTTCAATGATTTGAACATTCTCTACATTGACTTCCATTGTAAAAAAAGTCAGACAAAATTATCAATATTTCAGAAATTATTAGACATATCGCGGAGGAATGTCCTGATCGCCACACAAGTTTTGACGTAGGAATAGAGTCTCTACAACAAACGGTGTGGGACTAGTAGCGGGCCAAAAAACGGGTTGGAAGAAAAATAATAAGAGAGAAACATTTTTGACCTAACAACAACATATAGTGGGATTGCTTCAATCAGCAATCCCACCAATAATAAATGGATGTTTGTTTTTTTTACCTGACAACAACATATACTGGGATTGTTTCATTCAGCAATTCAAAGTAGAAAATGCATTTCCAGCTGAAAATGCGTGTGAATGCTGAGAGCTAAATGAGATTGCTGAAGCCATGCTGAAAAAGCTGAAGCAACTGCTGAAGCAATGCTAAAGTAGGTCAAGAAATTGCTGAAGTAATGCTACAGTAGCTCGAGCAATGGCTGAAGATTAAAAGCAGAAATTGTAAGATGGAGGTTGAATGGTTGAAAAAGGCCTAAGTTGTTTTTGGAAAATGTAACAGGTGTAACAAACAGGACACAACTGTACAAAATATACCAAAACTGTAGAAAGTTACAAAACAGGGTCAATTCTGGTTTTCTCCTGAAATCCACTCCTGAATTTGTATTGCAGTCTATGGGACAGTTGGAAGGTACTCCCATCAGTTTGAGGCTGTGGTAAGGTAGTCACTTTATATGTAACAGGACAAATTTGTCCACTAATGATGAAGAACCGATTTGTCAAGATTGAAATATGTGGCCGTAAGGACAAGTTACAAGCAACTGCTGAAGAAGCTGAAGCAAAAGCTGAAGAAGCTGAGGCAACAGCTGAAGATTAAAACCAGAACTTGAAAGCTGGAGGTTGAATGTCCTGAAATGGTTGAAAAAGGCCTGACTAGTTAATGTAATGCGTATCAAACACCACAAAAGTGTAAAAAAAAATATACAATATGTAAAAAACAGGTTAGTTGAAAGCTAAATGGCCTAAATAGGTTGGAAAATAAAAACCAAAGAGAAAATGTACAAACAAAACAGAAGCTCATATTAACTGATGAACAGTGCTTTGAAAAGTTAGATGCCAAAATGTTAAACTTGAAGAGCTGAACTCCATTAGCTGCAAAAGCTGAGAAGTGAAGTGTCTCCTTCTATGAGTACTAACTTGTAAACAGCTTTCTGTCCGTATGTGTGTGTCTGCGTTTGTGTTTGTGTGCCTTTCTATCTGTCTGTGTGCCTCTGCTGATCTGTATTTATGTGTGTTACTGTGTCAGTCAGAATGACAAACTGAATTTAACTGTCGAACGCTTCATGATTACTAGACTGAAACATTTTTCCAGTGAAAATGTAGCGTGGTGCAGAGTGAAGCTGGCTGCCCTCCACTACACATTTAATTTGAAAAGTCTTTTATTTTGTTCTGTAAAGAGCAAACATGTATTTTACCATCACCGTTCACCACACACACACACACAGTAATTTCACACTCAAGTGTGTGTTCTTGTTCTCTGAACAAGAACACAAAAGAACACAAAAAAATGATGAGCATCTGCACTAACATCCAAACAATAAATCACGTCTGTTGTATCGCTATTCCAGACCATTTTCATCATGTACATTCACTCTGAAATGCCTCCTCTTGACCGCCTGTGAGTGTGAGTGATCGTGACGGGGGGAGAGGCTCTGCAGCTGCCGCTGCTCATTGGGGACAGAAATCGCAGAGTGACAGAAGAGAGTCGCCAAACACAACGCTAGTCGCTTTTAACAAAGACAAAGTCGCTGAGGATCAGTGACGTCTCCAGATCAACTCCGAACAACGGAATGAAAGACTTGAAAAATGCTCCGGTGGATGCTTATACTTCAAGATCGATGATTCGCTCATTTCGCTGTCAATCAGAAAGGGACTCAGCCTCAGACAGATCATCCAATCATCATGCAGAACCAGAGCGTCCGGGCCAGCCCACTGCCCCATAGACCCCCAGAGACGCTGAGCGTCCGATGGGCGGGACAAAGCCCAGCATTTATCCAATGACCTTCTAGTTTCGCTGCAGTGGAACAACCCGCTCTTTGCTTCCCCATTGAAGTCAGTAGACGCTCGGCGTCTACACTGTGTAAAGCTCTGTGGCGCTGCGGGGATGAATGAGGAGGAAGTCGTGTCGGTTACCTGTGATAAGTAGCTGATTCTGAACAAAAGATAAACGTGTTCTAGCGCATATTTAGTCAATGAAATGTACACACAACAGGACATATTTGGCCTCTTACTTTGTTGACATTTTAGGGGAAGCTGAGCTTCCCTTTCAGTCTTAGAGCAATCGCCACTGGTGTGTACACTTCGGTGCCTTCTTGTCATCTGTGGGCCAGACTATGCTACAGGGTTGCCCATTTCCTTCCACTTCATTACACCCCCCATCCCCTTCCCCCTGATGCACACACACACACACACACACACACACACACACACACACACACACACACACACACACACACACACACACGTATTAACGGTCTACCTCATGGCCAGTATCTCAGAAACAAAGGAATATCAATGTACAGTACACTGACTCATTATATCATTTTCTGCTTAGACATTTGTGACCAAACCAATGCTGAGAGAATACAGAGGTGATTGGGATTTAATTTCTGATGCTCAATATGTGCTGCTTGTAAAACGTAACAGCCCTGATCAATGAGGATAATTCACAGACCTCCATGAACACTCTATGTGACCACAAGAGTTAAGTGAGAAAACAGCAAAAATTATAAAAAATGTTTTAATTTACTTTTACTTAGATTCCTTCAGAGAGTCATGTTCATTGTAAGAAAACATGTAATAAGTAAAAAGAGTTCTGGTTCTGGGAAGGAATGATGGAAAAAAGTAGACAGAGACAGAAGGACAAGAAGGAGTAAAGATAACAGATGGGAAGAAAGAGAAGAGTGGATGTGTCGTCATGTCGACTGACTCCATCTTAGACGCCTACCATTTTACATATTTATGCCACGAGGGCAAATGTGCTGCTTACATCATTAAACATGCCCTCTTCTTTGTAATTGCTCTATTAGAGTGATATTCATGTATCCAATTCATAGAAGTAAGGCATATCATAAAGATGTAATTTATATAATCTGTTGTATGACATAAGTGAGGAGCTGAATGACAGCTCCTCCTCTGAATGTCACTGGTCAATCAGAGTACTGAACCTACAAAGACAGCAACATTTAAAACAGAATAACCAGAGAGAGTGACAGAGACATCAGGAGTCTGATAACGTAGTGTACTAACATGTAGATGGAAGAGTTACCTGGTTGCTGGATGCCTCTGTTGATGATCTACCCCAGCCTCTGTGTGTCAAAATTAGTGAGGGCGAGCTCACCTGAGGAGGAAAGAGGAAACAAGTGAGACCTTGACCTCTTCTCAGAATAAAAATGCAGTTCCTGGATCACACGTGATACACTGTCATCTTTCCTATTTCCTCTTTAGAGGATAATCACATAGATATTTTGGTTGATGGTGGCCATGTTTTTCAACCGATGTTGCTCATTTATAGAGAAATTTGTTTATTCCATTTATCCCAAGGCTGTATACCGAATTTGTTTCTAATCTCAAAATTCATAAAGTTCTATTTATTTTTCAGTTTTTCAGATTATGCAAATTAGCAAAAAAAATTATAGAGACAGACTTCCATAGTATAATTGGCTTTTTTGTAGGGCACATTGAGCTGTACATGTGTGTTGAATTTCAAGTCAATCAGACAAATGGTGTGATTGACTTTCCAACATCCATCCATTTTCTTCTGCTTATCCTCTAGTAGGGTCACAGGGGGCTGGAGCCTATCCCAACATCTTTTCGGGCGAGAGGCGGGGTACACCTTGGACAGGTCGCCAGTCCATCGCAGGGCAAACACATAGAGACAGACAACCATTCACACTCACAGCCACACCTATGGTCAATTTAGAGTATCCAATCAGCCTAGTCCCCATTTTGCATGTCTTTGGACTGTGGGAACAAGCTGGAGAGAACCCACACAGGCACGGGGAGAACATGCAAACTCCACACAGAAAGATCCCGCATCCGAGCCGGGACTCGAACCCGGAACCTTCTCGCTGTGAGGTGACAGCGCTAACCACTGCACCACCATGCAGCGACTTTCCAAAATTTAATTTTAAATTTTAAATTTCGCTCATTGCGGTCATACTTCTTTGGTATTGCACATCATTTCCAGTTGTTTGTGTTGTGTTTCTCGCTCATTCCAGCTCACAGCAATTTGAGCTACAACAGAAGACAAATAATAATAATAAAACTGAGTAGAAACAACCCTAAAGAAATAATCACAAATGTATGTATGGTATAACTATATCACTTAATACATAAAATGATTCAAATAAAAATTGAACAGGAAGGTTCATTCTCAACCACAGAAACAGCAGCTGGACAAAAAAAATTCTCAACATAAAGTCCCCTTACTTAGCATTTTTGAGGCTTTCAACCACATCTTGTGGTCTCCATCAGTGGATGGAGTCACTGTAGTTTAAATCTGTTTGAAAGCTTTGGAAACTCAGAGTAAGTGGACCTCGTGTTGAGATTAGTAAGGATGATGAAGACCATGAAAACACAGTTGGAAACTCTGGAAAAAGCTAATAAGTGGACCTTGAGTTTGTCAAATTACTTTTTAAGGTCAATAAAGAATTTTCACACTCAACTCAAATAAACATAAAATTCAGCCTATTAACCATGAATATATTGCAATATACCAGTAATGACACATCTGTTATAAATCAATATGTATATGTGTACATACGATAACTGTATATAAATCAAGCAATTGGTCAGTGAAGTGTCCATGTGTGTTGAGTTATTTTTTGGTGCTTCAGGACCTGTTTCTACGTTGAAACAATGGTCTTTAAAATATGAAAACCATTAAATGTGCATGGTTTTGGAAATCTCTCTGTGCACATTAACACAAACATGCAATGCCTGACAAAACCATATGCATATTTCTATGTTTAGCTATGAATCTTAAAACCTAAATCATTTAACATAAAAAAACATACTGTAAATAAAAATATTCAGTTGTAACATTCTCTATAGACATTGTTTTTCAGAACAGTCATATCTTAGTACACATGGAACCAATAATAAAATAATGTGAAGTTGAAAGTAACATGAATTGTTGTCACAAAGAAGATCTCAGAAAACAGAGGACACAGAGGTGATTACTTATGTGGAGTCAAGACTAAGAAAGAGCTGAAATTCTTTGCAGCTTTTCTTTTCTGAGTAATGTACTAAGTAGTTAGTAGTAAGTAAAGGTGATGCGCTGCTTCTCTATAAAGACACACACTGCTCTCTAGTGGTTAAAACTATTCTCACTGTTGAAAACATGGCAGACTGGCTGTGAGTGTCACACTTGTCTTAACATATTTGTCAGAGGCTCACTTTGCAGTCCATTGGACCTTGTCTTGGCACATATTTGATCAGACTCTGCAAAGCTGGGACAGCATTCCCAGAGGATCTGGCCTTCAACTATAGATCAGACAAATAGTTATAAAAAATTACAAACATTAGAATTGTGCTATGTCTTGTTTCTGTAACTTCTATACCTATACTAAACTATTAATATCATGACCAATATCTTGCAAATTATCAAATATTGCACAATATGAAGCACATGTTGATTAGTTTATTGTAGCAGTGACAAAGAGCCTACAAAGCATGTGTAATGACATAAATGTGAGCCAGAAAGAAAAGCTTGTTGGCTGAGACAAGAGCTCTCTGTATCTCTCTGGGCGAGACCCTGGTAAATACCATTAGACTGTCACAACACATCAGCCACAAAAACTCTGATCTGAACCACACCGGGACCTTTGTGTGTGTGTGTGTGTGTGTGTGTGTGTGCGTGTGTGTGTGTGTGCATTAGCTACTACCACTCATGCTTATGTGAATGCTTGTGTGTGTGAGAGCATTTCTTAATGTGTGTGTTGAGTATCTGCAGCTCTGTGGCAATCACACATGCTCAGATATTAACAGCTGGACAGAATATTAATAGGAGGAGCAGGACTACATAGTGAGTATTATTTACCTAAATAAAACTGTATCAGGCTCAGTGTTGAGCCTGAACATGTGGCCAGAGCAGGCCTGCTCTGGCCTACTTATAAACCCATGAAACCTGACCTCAGAGCCTGATTCTTTGCTCAGGCCTGAAAAAAGAAAAGAGCGCCAAAGGCTGACCCCACAGACTCCAACTCCCAGCATGCTCTGCCGTTCACACCTGAGTGTGAAATCTGGGGAGTCCCAAACTCATGCTTCTCATTGGCAGAGATGCAGGGGACCCCGCCGACACAGCCGTGCCATCTCTGTGTCTATAAATGCCAGCCACATATACTGGCCACCGCCTTTCCATTGTAACTGCACCAGAGATAGCCCGCTTTCTCTGCGACCACAGGATTCTGTGGTCGCAGTTTGAAGATTCTCCCCTCGCTCAATCGAACACAAGTTAACGGATCCGAAAAGAGAGATTCTGCTGACGCAGACCGGCGATCTCGTTTACCTATAGAAGGAAGAAGAGACTTCTTCAAGGAGACATGGACAACCTGACGTCCGCTACCCTCCGACCACGTCGACACCGCTGTGTTTTTCCCTCTTAAACTAGAGAAATAGCGCTCTCTATCCCCATGTGTGTGAGAGACACTTTCAGTCTGTCGCAAGACGAACGTGTAACATTATTTTTAAAAAAAATGGATCGCCCTATCACTTGCTTGGTGCATTATTTACCCCATTGGCACGTGTATTGATCACTTCTCATGTGCCATCTTTGCTGGTGACGACAAACCAGAAAACAATCAGACCTAGGAGCGCGGAGAAGTTGGTCAAGAAGCTTGTAGTCATGATAGAAAGAGATAAAAAACAAAACAAAATATGAAAAGCAAGGCACTTAGTGCAGCGGAGGCATTAGAATATTGTAAAATGTATGTCACTTTTAAATTCAACCAAAGCATCGCAATATTAGTGTTGCAATTTTCACAAACAATTTGAACAATACAATCAGTCTACATTTTTTTCCTTTCTGTTTGTCGTTGCCCCCCCCCCCATGAAAGATATTTCAGTGTCTGTCTACAGGACTAGCCTGTCGACTGGTTTGTACACCTGTCAAGCCCTGGAGCGAAATTGTCCTGGGTTCTGTGCAGGGGTGTGTGTGAGGGTCGTGACCTCGTCCGGGGCAGAAGGAACAGTCTCTGGGCTGACGACACTTCGGCCTAATGAAACCATATATGACACTCAGGTTCAGTTCCCTCATGTTTCTCAGAGACTACTCGGTTTGGATTACCTGCTTTACCCTGATTTACCCTGTGGAACCTCTGTTGGAATTTCAGTGTTTCCTTGTGCCCTTACTCCTGTGTTCCTTTTTTTTTGGTTCAGTAAAGCCCTTTCATTCCACCCTCCAGCATTTGAGTTTTGTCTGCGTTTGGGTCCAGCCTTAAATAAACCGTGACAATATGAACTGATCAAAAAATTGACCCAGCACCCTATGCCAGTTTCTTATCTTTTTTACAGTTGCCTCACGGTGAGTCAAAATTGTCCAGGCCCCTTTGCACTTTGCACATCACTGGCTTAGACTTTCCAAACCAAAGTGAGGACACTAGGACATGTTCTTTCCTATAGTAGGTGGTAATTCCCTGATAGTAAATGGAATTGACCACAAGGAATACCGAGATGACTCAAAGACAGGTACTCCATCACAATTCCAAAGTAAGGAGAGATCCCATTTTCCAATGGTGCCATTTTGAATGTAGCCTCTCATGATGTCCCCATCAAATATATCGTGAATTGTTTTGTCCCAAACCCAGGAACTTTGGTTTATAACTTTTTAAAAATTTTTCACCTGGTTCTCAAGTAAATTTCTCAGTTGAGCAGCTAGTGGTAGATAAATGAAGAAGGACCCATTCCTAAGAGTTACAGTGGTGTTGAAAGGCTTTTGGCATTATTGACACATACCGACTAAGTTGCTGTCCTTACAGATGTACTCATGGCAAGATTCACAGTAGAAGTGGATCTCAAAACTATTGTTGATGGACACAAATTATTTTTTGTCAATTTTTATCAAAAAGGAACTTTGTGGCAAGCAATGTAGCACGAAACAGGATATCTAGCATTGTCAGGAAATCTCATAGACTAAGTGGAGACCTTCTCCACTTAGTCTATGAAGCAGAATGAAGACCAACATCATCAAGATGGTATGGCCTTTTGTGACGCCACTCCCTGAATATATCGGCTCATCACCACCATTCAGATGGAAAGGTTCCTAAAATATAAAAACCATTTATTCAGTTCTCTACCTCACTTTGAGGGTGCTACAAAGACATTGCGGTTGCGGGGGAAGACAATGCAAGTGAAAACGTGTACATGTCTATACAGCAAAACTGCCCCCAGTAAGCATGCAGAGATTTTCCCTGGATGACAACATTGATCACAACTATATACAGTTTACAGTGCTTAATGAATCTTTATCTCCATCCCGAAGGGCAAAGAATATATATATACAGTTTACAGTGCTTAATACTGTATAAATTTTAGCATATTAATATTTTAGCATATTAATATCTATCCTTACTATTTATTATACACAACAGACCTAACATGTTTGAATATAAAGAACTTGTATGATCTAACCTAATTGTCCTAGCATCAGGACCAGAATTTCTGTCCAGTCCTCCCCAGTGATGGACCAGCACCTGCCTTTTCTTTTGCATCTGGCCTCATCAACCATCAACAACCACATTACAGTATCACCTTGGAGTACTATCCCTGCACAGAAGAGATATTGTCTATACTGTGATCTTTGCACTTCCTGCTCAGCAGGAGTTTCGTCAACACTTTTGTACATAGTTTTGTTCATTGTTTTATTTTTGAATATGATATTGTTTGGTTAGTGACCATCGGTTGTACACTACTTTTCACGATGCATTGTGGACTATGAGTCCACTATATAGGGTATAATAATTTTCACTATTCATTCGGACAGCAGTACAAAACGGCAAACTCCCCATATAGAGGACTATATAGGGAGTAGTGAGTGATTTTGGACACAGCCACGATAAAACTGTGCTTCCTAAAAGTAATTTTGATATCTTTTGTTCGGTTAGCACCTTTCATTTGATTAATTAAGATTACTTTGAGCATCATCAGAGATTGTTATTGAGCTAAAAATACAGTATTTCATTATTGGTAATAACCTTTCATTTTTGGAGCAAATGTAAACAACATTGTATGTTATCAAAAGATGGTAATATTTTATTTGTTTTCTCTTACTGTTAGCTCTCACGGTGTGTTCGAGGCGTGTTAACGGTGTACACAGTGAGTAAAGAGAACTACAGTACGAAGAAATGTTTAAAATTAAAATGACCATGTGAATATACAGCTGCAGCTCAAAAAAATTGAATATCGTGGAAAAGTAAAAGTAATTTAATTCAAAAAGTAAAAACTTTCATGTATTCTAAATTCATTACAAGTAGAGTGAAATATTTTAAGCCTTTTTTTGTTTTAATTTCGATGATAACAGCTTACAGCTCATGGAAATCAAAAATCTAGTAACTCAAAATATTAGAATATTTCCCACAATCAATCAAAAAAAGATTTACAATACAGAAATGTTCATGTTCTGAAATGCACTCAATACTTGGTTGGGGCTCCTATGTGGCGTGGCAGGAGGCATTCAGCCTGTGGCACTGCTGAGGTGTTATTGAAGCCCAGGTTGCTTTGATGGGGGCATTGATTGTCAGGTTGGGTGTTTTTCACCATAGATTCTCTACGGGGTTCAGGTCAGGCGAGTAGGCTGGCCAATCAAGCACAGTAATATCATGGTCAGCAAACCAGTTAATAACATTTCTTAAAATTATTGAAAGGAAATTATTATCCATGTTTTTGTAGATGACTGACCTGGGTCACTTTTGCAGGGAGCAGAATAGTGACACTCACATTATTTTCAAAGCATTTAAGTAAAATGCATAAATAAATGTATATAGTTGTATGTATATAGTTGAATGTATGTAATTGTGTTTTCTAACTCTGGGTTTATTAAAATATTCTGTATTGCACCTATGACAAATATGTCACATGTACCTGTAGACCTACCTGTGCATATGTTGCCTGAAACAAGGTAAAGGAGACATTATCTTATTATAAGGCAAAAATTGGTTTGGTGGCTGAAAATATTATTACCAAGTTTTTATTTTATCTATTATTTGAGGCAAACAAAATTTCAATCTAAAGGAAAAAGGTACCATCTCTTTCTGGCAAGCAGAAAAGTGCATTTTGTGTGTTGTATTAGCCTTTTAAAGGTATTTCAACAGGTGAATAAAACGATCGGTCATAAACGAGTTATATTTCTTTATTTTATATACAGCCTAACCCATCCGTACATCATGTTAATGACAGGCTCATTCCCCAGTATGAAAAGGATAGAAATACCAAACACACAAAAACATTGGGAACAATGTTTTTATACTGTTATTTACTGTATAATCATGTGTCCAGGCTAAATGTCATGTTCAAGCTTCACTAAGACATGCCTTTTTCTATTATCCCAGACATAAATGCTGTATGTCAGACAATCACTTTGCCACAACACCGGTCATTTCATTGAGTTTGAACCTTCCTAAGCAAAAAAGACTTTTCGACCGTAGCCTCTATTAAAAAAGGCTTACAAGCAGGCCTAATTTATGCACCGCTGCCGTAGTAACGTAAGTTCAAACGTGTGTCATCTAACGTTGTTATTCGACCACTGTACTTTTCTTCAACAGCCATGTCTGAGTCAGAAAATCGCTTAAACGAATCTCACATTCTGTTGTTATTGTCAGTAAATGGTTTCTAATTTCCTGGGTGATGCAAAAATACATTTTCCAGTGATTTTCTTAACTGCATATTACTCCAGTGCTGAAATTAATTAATGTCATACTCATTTTCAATTTTAAGACAATTTCTTCAGAAAATATTGATTCTCCAGTTCAGGGAAAGGGTTTCTATGACAGTGATTAAATTAATCTACACCCACTTGCCAATTTATTAATGACACCTACATAAAACAAATGCAGTATAATACAACAGGCTTCATAAGGATTTTAATGTTCATTTTTTGGATTGATTCTGTTTGAAAGAGGTGTTGATTTATTATAACGGTCATTTTGGAGACTCATTCATGGTGGAGTTGAACTGCACTGGGTTATACTGAAGATTGTTCCTAATATTTTGTCAACCTTAATTCATATAAATGACATGGACAAAATATTGGGTTCAAGGTAACCAACAGGTTTACACTATGATCAATGTAACTTTCTGAATATGTGACACTGTGACAGTGAGATGACTGCAGTTTCAGGTATTGCTCTTAGTTGTGTACAAAAGGAGAAACCAGGCTACTGACCACACCTGCTCTGATAATATAAACTACTGTAACCAAAATGATTGTTTCAATCAATGGGAGTCTCTATTTGGCTGGAAGTGAGCTAATTTTTTCGCTGTTTGGCTGCTGGTTACCTGTCCCCTACCGGGTAACACCTGTCACTTCTCTGGAGAAACACAAACACCTGAACCTCATTCTGAAAAAAAAAAAAATGTAAGGAAAGGCACCAAGAGCTTTGCACAGTATCTAACAATAATGAGATACAGTAAAAAATGATCTTTACTTTTCAGTTACATTCCCCACACATCTCTACTTGAAATCAAATGAGGCTTTCACAGACAATCCCCAGACAATATGCAGAACCATTTTAATTATTTTTTTACAATCCCTCCGCTGTTGCTGCCTTCTTCCTCTTCCTCTTCCTCCTCTTCTTCTTCCCTGGTGTGCTGTCAGTCTGTGTGGAGTCTGCAGCAGGTGTCTGTTTGTTCTCTGTCTCTGAAGCTTCAGGTCTCTTCTCAAAGGTGAGTGAACTGTGTGATGTTGCCTCAGGGTCACTGTGACAAAGCAGACAAGCGAAAGAAAACTGTCTAATTTCAGAGTGAAAAAGTTGATTGTCTGTATTAGAAGCTTCTGTTAAAGCTCGTACAATTCCAGTTACAGAAATAGATTTGTTTGTGCTCATTAACACTTGTGATATTTAAGTGAAAGTCATGATGATGTGACTGCAGAATTCCACAACAACTAAATTACAACTGTACTGAACACCAAAATCACAATCTCAGATAATTATTTTACTGAACATAAGATACCATAACCTCACTCATCCCTCCCTCCACTGGTCAGTGCCTTGTCACTTGAGTTACACTTTCTAGATCAAACGGGTTTTATTTTTATTATGGGGGTGTTTGCAGCTGCAGTGTTGCTAACTAAAATCATTGTCTCTAGAGACTTTTTATAAACAGACGGGGTATAAACCTGGTTCAGGTCTGGACCGTGTATGGATGCTAACCAGGGGCTCATGGCTACACGTCTTGTTACAGGCAATCTACCGAGCCACTCTGGTTTCCCGGCTGCTCAGGAACTGCAGGGAAGAGGAGGGGTGCTACTAATACACTGAGCCTCACCTCCATTACAGCAAATAAACTACTTTCATTACATGTTGGTACATGTAATGAAAGTAGTTTATTTGCTGTTTATTACTAAAGGAGGCAGAGGAATAACTAAACGTAAGACACACTGAGCGAGAGAGCAGGAGAGAGGGAGGGAGAGAGAAAAGTCATCGGTAACAAGGCTTCGTACTAACGACTATGACCAACTCTACATATCAAACAGAGGGAGTTAGACATAAAGACCTGCCTCTAATAAAAGTCTGTTACGTTCTCGAGTTGAAGTAAATAAAGACTAAACTATTGTTACTCCAGATGGAGGCTGTGTTCTGTGTGACAGACTAAATAAGAAAGATAGTCTGTCTCGGGCCCCGGTGGTTCACCTAGTGGAGCGTGTGCCATTTGGGCTTAGTCCAGCCTATGGCCCTTTGCTTCGTGTCATCCTTTCTCTTTCTCCCCTTAATTTTCCCATCTCTCTCTTTGACTGTAATAAAAGGCAAACGCCTGAAAAAATAACTAAAAATAGAGAAAAAAAATTAAAGATATTCTGTCTCGTCTAACTTTCTCTCTGAGTGATCATGTTACAGTAAATCCAGCTGAACTCACAGCTCAGTCTGTCTTTAATTTATGTGTTTGGTGATTTTGTCAGATGACGTCACAGTCATAAAATCAGGATTTGACCAGAGGCGGTCAAGACATGTACCAGGTTTAGACCTGGTCTTGTTATGTTTCATTTTGTAGTCTGTGTTTCTTCCATGTGTCATGTTAGATAGGATTTGTGTCTTTTTTGTAAATATTTGGATAAGTTTGTTATGTGTAGGTTGTTTTATGACATAATAAAACCAACACAGACCTACAAAACCCAAAAATCAACCTTTGCAGTGATGAAACATTCAAAATCTTTTACCATTTATGCCTAAATTTATTATGAGATGATGACTGAAACACAAGCACAAACACAATTTTTAGGGTATGGTGATACACTAAAACATAATTAATTGTATAATTAATAAAAAGTTAAATTTGAATGAACTCACCAAAATATGTAATGCAGATAATTTCTACTATATCTATAAATTAAATGAAATAATTGGATGTTCCTAAACACAAATCCTGAGCAAACAGGACTTTTAAATCTAGCATTTATTAGATTATTTAACCCTATAGCAATAACTATACATGACACCCCAGTATTTACCTTATCTGGACAGGTGGTCTCTGATTCATATTCCCAGCCCCACTGTGTTTCTCCAGCAAAGCCACGAAGAAGCCGTGTGAGCGGGTCTTGGAGGTGCTGGCACGCAGACACTGAGTGAGTGGTTCTAGGCCTCGTTCAGGCCACTTCGCCAGCAGAGGAACCAGCCTTGAGGAGAAAACATAAAACCATTCAAGTATTAGTTTCAACAATAATGATATTTAAAGCGATACCTGCACCTTTGGGACTGATAGATGATTCCATATTCCAAGCATTTACAACTACACAGTGAAAGTGACTAAACAAAATAGGCAATAAAAATAATTTGCATTTGCAACTCTGTTGACTTAAGTGTCTTTGTAGTCTGTACATGGGAAATAAACATACTGGCAGTGAGTGACTCTGGCTGGCAAGTATCAGAAATGTATTGAAAGGCCAAGGTCAGGGGATCGATCTTGGGATATTGTATTATTTTGAAACATAAAAAATTAGAACATAAAGTATTTTCACATCAACAACCAACATGTGGTGCTCCGACCCAAAAGTTTAGAAATCCTGCGTCTGTACAGTTACAAACTTACAAACAAACCCTAAGTGTTTTCTCTTCTTGGCAGAGGTCACTAAAATTTCATGTAATAATGAAATTATCTCTTGAAAACAGACCAAATTCAAATTGAAGGAAAGATGCAAATGCTCTATGTGACATGACTTGGACAACCAGTACAAAAGAAAAAGCTTGAAAGCAAATGCTCTAATGTTTGCAGATAAAAAAGCATGAATAACTTCAATTTGATCAAGTGCAAGTGGGCTGCTGCTACCTGAAGCCAGGGTTCTGCTGCAGGCAGGCCTTTACCACTTCCTCATTCTCCTGGCTATAGATGGAGCAGGTGGAGTAGACCAGACGCTTCAGGCAGGGAAACCTGAGGCCATGGTTCAGGCATCGCAGCTGGAAGGAGGCCAAAGAGGTCAGACGAGCCTGATCCTTCTCTTGGTCAGCAGAGCTGTTGTCCAGGAGGCACACCATACCTGGAGCCACAGATTATTGAAACTATATTTATTTCAATCCTAATGGGATTGCCTCTAGTACACTAGAATTCTGGGTTCTGGTTATGATATGGGTTTTTAAAGAATCCTGGTGCAGCATGTCTTGATTCTGACATGCAGATAAAGCAACACAGTTTACTATAAACAGAGACATTTAGACAGGTATTTGATCACAATCTGCTGTCTGCACATCTGCTTCTTTGACTTCAGTGATATAATTAGTTAGAGAGAAAATCAGTATCATGACGCTGATGAAGTAATAATGTTCAACATTTTGATAAAACCAAAAGAGAGCCAGCAACTGATGGTGTAACGTAATCAGTACAAAATCAGTCACAACACGAGAGACAAAGTTTTAACCATTTCTTAAAATAGTTGCAATAACAGCTCGCAAAAGAGAAGATATTATAATAGCATCTCGTCAGGCAGCTTGGGATGATACTGAGACTGAGCTCAACACATGTTGTCCATATGTGCCTGCAATTTGCCTTTTCCTCCCTATGTTCAGCACTTTCTGAGCAACAGAAGCTGCATTTCAATTTTTGCATGTACATTGATGCCTCCAACTTTTATCTGTTTGAGCCCTTTAACAGCTCTGATTTACCACTGGGTAAATGCAGCAATAACCAGATAGTGCTGCTCTGCTCCTGTGATGCAAATCTGTGCAAGCTAGACGGAGACCTGACTCTGACCCAGTTATCCCGGCCGGGAAGATTCAGGAAATGAAAACTATAGGATGCAGACAGTGGTTGTGACTATGAAACAATATACACATGTTCCATAGATAAAGAGGGATGTCAAAGACCTGAAAAGAAAGCAGGCATGTGATCAGAAACCTGTATCATACACATAGTGAACTGGTTACTGTACCTGATCCACTGCATGAGGGATCCAGCAGGATATACTCAACATCTTTATACTGTAGGCTATCAGGGTCCACTTTCAGGAAGTCCTGGTTGGCCAGCTGCTGACAGGTCACTCCAGCTCGGAGCAGGAGAGTAGACATGGTGGCCAAACGCTTGGCATCCAAATCAAAGGCAAACAGCTTGCCCTTGTTCTTCATTATAGCTGCGAGGTGGCTGGTTTTGTTGCCAGGGGCAGCGCAGGCATCAATGACATGGCTGCCAGGAGGGGGGTTGAGGAGATAGGCAGGGAGGCAGCTGGCTTTGTCTTGCAGAATGACGTGGCCAGCCTTGTACAGGAAGTGGTCATGGAAGTCAGTTTTAGGAGAAAAGACCAGCACCTCCGGCAAGTGCAGGTCCCTCACAAAGTCTTTCTCCTTTAGGGTCAAGTCCTCCAGCCTGGAGGCCTGTCCCTGGTAGGAGAAGCCGTCCCTCTTCAGGTAATCCACAGCATCCTCCACGGTGGTCTTCAGGGTGTTCACACGCACATACCTGGGCAGGTGGTCCACGGCGGACCGCTGGACTTCGGCCGGTAGCAGGTCTTCATTCCTGCTGACCTTCTGCTTTATCTTTATGCGGGCAAGCTCCGCCTGCAGCCTGGAGCGATGTTTCATCATTGTGGACTTCCAGGAGCCCCCGCACTTCAGCCCCTGGCCCATCACCAGGTCATACACCAGCACCATGGCCAGGTGCATCTTCAGCTTGGTGTGTTTGAGCAGCTTGGTGGACTCGATGAGCTCCCGCAGGACGGAGGAAAACTTCTGGGTCTCACAAACCAGAGCAAAGAGCTGCTTGATGTTCGCAAACTTACTGTCGTAAACCAGAGTTTTCAATGCGCCTTGCTTCCTCTCTGCTTTCTCCAGGATCTCTGCGGCTTTCACGTACAAAGCCATGGTGAAAACCAACCGGTAGCTAGCGAAGGACCCAGATTAGCTCGTACTTTTTGAACCGGTTACTGGTGTTTCACTGGTGAGGACGGGCCTGACTGGTCCTGCCGCAGCCTTCTCGTCCTCTCTCTGTCGCGGTGAACAGGGGACACGCAGCGGGTTTATTTTTCTCAATAATGTTTTAAAAGCTGCTCGTGGTCACTTTTTTTTACCATGCACATGGCAGAAAACGGGTCATCACACCGGAAGTACATGTTGGCGCACTGTTTTTGTCTGACGTAAGCGGCCTGTCCAGCCAATCACTGATGACAACAGAATGGTGACGACTTTCCCTAAAACACATATTATAGACGTTTACTTTACAGCAATGTTAGTCATTTTATGAAAATTCAAAAATGTTTAAATTCATTGCATTTCAATGTAATGTGTTTTGGTTTCCCAAACTCATCTTAGTAACATATTTTTCTATGGTAGAATTAATGCTTTGCAATCTGTTCAATCTAGGGTTCTCAGGATAAACTACTTACACTGCTAAAGTGACTTTCTTCCCACCCTTTACACCCTACACCCAGACAGTGCGGTTACCAAACACAGAAACTGACCTGAACATGAAAACTGGCCATAAATACAAAAAACTGTAGAAAAAATATCTTTATTCTTTAATACAAGTACAGTCTCTGGATATCAAGTGACTAAAATTCACACTAGTGTTAACACAATATGAACAATTATCACTGCAATAAAATCTGTCAGCTGTTATTGTCATGTGAACTTTAGTTTGTTCAGTCTATTAGAGTATTACACATACATTAAAGATGTAGAATGACCTTTCACATCGACAGCTCATAAATCAAGACTCTTGAGAAAACCATTCATTGTTGTGCCTCTAATGCATTACTGACCATATATATATATATATATATATATATATATATATATATATAGAAAGAAATTATAAAAGACTTATAAAATAAACTTTACAAAAACAAAAACTGAAAAAAGTGCAGTTTCATTCAATTTAATGTCAAGTGACCTGATATAGTCCATCTGCACTTGGTGTACAGCACACAAAACAAATTACAATGAGCTTATAAATTTACAGTCCATTTTCTGGCACATATTAATCATTTTGCTTTTGCTTTAGGGACTGACTAGCCATGCACTTACTATGTGATTCACTAGCCAAACAGAAAAGCAATAAATATTTAATTTCTGCATCAAGTGAAACACAGGCTGATTGTAAAGCTCTGATATGTAGCACTTTTATTGCATAAAGTTATTCTTATGGCATTAAGGTAGATTTGTGCTTTGCTGTCTGTTACAGTGTCTTTTTAATACAATCAGTGGGGGCAAGAACATTTCAGATCCTACACACGAGGACATCGATCAGTCATAATTTCCTCCTGTCTGTGGGATGGCAGTGACAGCACAAGGTCTTCGCAGAACTCATTTTAGTTTGAACTGAGAAAATATAAGTTTGACCTCTGATGGTAGGTGACTGGTTGTTATTGTGTTGTAGCTTGTTTTATAAAGAGATATTCACCACCCTCATTTTCAATACACTTAATATAGTTTGCTGCTGTTGCCTACTACTGCAAGGTTGAATAATGCTTAATTTAGTTAGTTTAATCTAATGTTGGAAGAAATTATATTGAGTGGGATGCTGTGTGGAGAAGCAAGAGGGGAGGACAGAATAACCAGACCCAATAGTGAGTTGACCATCAGTGTTTAGTGACAGCGATGGGCTTTTTAACAGTCTTTGTCTTTAAAGAGTTTTTGTATAGAAGCAATCTCTCTGTGGTGTGAGGTGGCAGGCGGTTCCTCTTGGCTCTTACAATACATGCTGCCATTGGATAGAGCCGGTCAAAGCCCCCTGAGGTGGCTGGTACTGCTAGCAGCTTCTTGGCAATGCCCTGGAGCTCGGGGAAGCGAGTAGCAGCCTTCCAGTAAAGCACACTGGAGTTGCTCTCCCACAGTGGTTCGGACAGGTACACATCAAGCTCTGACCTCTTCATGGTCTTTGCAGGTGGCTGGAGGAAGTTGAAGATGGACTTGCGCTTCAGGTCGTTTCCACTGACTCCGTCGTAGTTGTTTTCATCTGAGCTGGCACCAGATGCCTCTATTAGCGTGTTGGATTGGTTTTCCTGTTCACCATCCTGCCCCTTTTTCAACTCCTTGTTTGTCTGGTCTTTATCTGCTTCCACAGAGGGAGATGCTGAGGCCTCCATGCTTTCTAATGTGGCTTCCACGATGGTACGAGCCTGATACTTTGACAGAGGAGTTAAGAAACCTGTCTGGTCCTCCAGTTTGGCATCAGAAAACGGCTGGAAAAAATGTTCAAGACAGGGTGAGAGTTCTGACTCTGAGTGTATGACTGTAGTTTTTCTCTGATATACTCCATATAAAAATAGACGTCAATATAGCCCAATATATACACAGGGTTTTTCCTGGCCGAAAATTAGGCAGGGGTGGTACCAAGCCGTACGACTGGTGGATATATTTTCATTATCTCTCCAGCCAATGCGGTTCAATGCCACTCACTCTATGCTTTTCTGAACATCTGGGAAGATTAATAAAAACTGATGTTAGAATCATGTAAATGTCGGCTTAAATACACTCGTTAATACCGGCACCTTCCACTTGTGGCTGAGAACTAGTCCTACTTTCAGTCCTGACAAATTAACCGTATCTTGTCAGTAACATGAATAAAGATTTTTTCTCATATTAAAACTAATGATGTCTGCACTCTTAGCATTTCGATTTTCCTCCTCGTGAACTTTTTAAAAATAATATGTGATTTGAGACATTTCTGCAAAAAAAAAAAAAAAAAAAACATACACGATGGAATGTAACGTTAATTTAGGAGAAACTTTTCAAGAAACTGGGTGTGCTTGGATGTAAAAGAGATAATATTTATCTGTAGTGTTGCCACCTTTTATGTGAAAAAATCCTTTTACGTGAAAAAAAGGTGGCAACTGGTTTGGTTTTACTTGACAATACGTTATTCACAGTACTTTGATGACATAACATGAACGAAAATACAGGACAAATTGCGTCCCGTCTCATATTTAAAAATATGAGACGATCCCGTATTATACGTGTGGCAACCCGATTCACCTGTTTGAAGAGCCGCGAAATCAGGTCGCTGCCTCCTTCCGCAGGCAGCAAATCCAGCGCGTTTGTATTCTTCTTCTTTGGCAATTTCAGATTGGCTCTGCCTGATGCACGGATAACGATACAATGCCACTACATTGCTGAGCGCTGCAATTGCAGTTACAAAAGTCAAATCCACCGTGTACCGAGAAAACAAGTACTAGAATTTTGTCAGGAGGTGGAGGCAGCACGAAATTTGACGGAGGCAGCCGCTTCCCAATTCTCTATGCAGGAAAAATCTTGCTACAGAAAAGAATGTAAAACTGGAAAAAAGGATGAAAACTTGCAGCCCATCATTTCAGTTCATCAGCTCTGTGGATGCAAAATGTAAAGTATGACAGAACAGCCAGGTCTCTGTCCAAATTAAGTACCTGCATTTTGATCCTGGGGTCAAGCACAGCAGCTAGTATCATGTCCTTCTGGTGAATCAGGGATTGGAAGTGTGTGTGGAGGCCTGTGCGCAGGGCCTTGTTGAAGTGGGTGTAGTTGGTAACACGGCTCTCCAAGGTCTTATCAAGGCCAATGAGGGAGGGTATGATAAAAGAGATGGTCACACCATTTCCTTGCAGGACCTGGGTTAGAAGAGGCAAAAAGGAAATTCTCTTTACATAAGCTGCTGTCTCAAGCTGTTTATAAATGTTTATGTTTGTGACAACTGAAGCTGCAGTCTACACACAGAAATTTTTCCTTTTAGCTTGTTCATAACAGCTCACTATTAGCTTAACATTAGTCAGAAAAGGCAATCTGGAACTTGGTGTCCAGAAAGGCCAAAACTATATTAGGATTTAGTGAAAAAAAAACAAAAAAACTCACATTCCCACTACATCCATAATACATAAAGTTGTCATTAACTTTCTCTTTTACCTGCAAGGCTTCCTCAAATGGCTCAATGAGACTCAGGATGTCAATCACTTGTTCCCTCCTGACCATGACCAGAGGTGGAGCACTGGCTGTGTCATTAGCCTCTATGCGAGCCTGGGCAAGAAGCGTCATGATGGCGCTCCAGGCCGACTCCTGCACCATACGGCGTAAAGACAGCATCATGGAGTTCCAGCGGCAATTACTGGAAGAAGGGCACAGAGACACGCTGCACTCCCTCAACAAAACCTAAACAAAACATGACAGACAATAGTTGTGTTAAAACAAGTCAGGAAAGGAATATCTGATCTCTTTAAATCTCTGTTTCTCTGTTGTCACTGAAAAGTGTAAAGTAATGTGAAAAGTCTAAAAAATCATGACATATGCTTGTCACCGGAAATGAGTTGGGAAAGAAAAACAGTGGTGACAGTTTGAACACCAACACTTGAAAATGAGACTTAATGAGATATTTGGTTTATAGTACAAGAAACTAAAACCTAAAAGAAAAAAAAAAACACTTATTTGAATCTCCACCAAACAAATAAAACATTTTTACATTACAATCTACAGGAGGACTACACTGTCTGTTCTCCCGTTAATTTGCTGCCTCAAACAGTACAATGTCAAAGTTTAACTTGTGATTTCACACCAATGAACATCCAACAAATAAACCTTTAAACACGGCCAGGAAAAAAAGCCCATCTCTCTCAGGTCAGGTGCAAGTTTGACTTGTTTAAACATTTGACCAAACCTTGCTGGCTTAGGACACTGAAATTGATTCATAAAAACTTAATTAAAACTAGTCACCCTGGTACTGCTGCCTCATCTTTGGATGTAGAATCTGTAAATCTGTGACATTACATTTTAATCTGTTCATGTTTCTCTTACCTCACTCCAGTAGGCACTGCTCCTAAAGAAAGCCACCACGTTGTGGACCTGTGAGAGCAGGTTCTCCACTACCCTCGAATTCTTCAGTGCCTCCTTGATCACCAGCTGCAGTGTTTTGGCCACACAGATGGTTCTGGTCCCGATCTGAAGCTCTGAAAAGGGGGACCCTGGTTCTGACAACTGGTCTGACAAAAATGCCACTATCTCATCTCCATCTGGTTCTCCCCTGTTGGATGAGCACATGATCTTGTAGTCGCAGAATAAGTTGTTCCCAGCTAGGGTGTCTTTGGCCTGGTTGGCAAGTACATAGCCAATGCTGTGTGAAAATATGCCATAGCTAAGAAGCACACCTTCAAGCTCTCTGGCTACAGCAGTGCTGAGGTTTTTGTGGGTGAGGTGACGGAAAGCCACAATGGGACGGCGGATCTGCCAGGAATCACTGACAAAGTGGAGCTGCACAATGATGATGGGCTCCTCCACTGGTTGGGATTGATCCCCAGCCCAGAGGTCAAAGGTGACATGAATGGCATTCTCACCATCTTTGGTTCTGGCAAGGCAGGCTTTAAGGTCACGGATGAGCTGAGGCTTAATGGTTCTCTCCACATCATCATAGAGCTGCAAGCCCATGGCACGCTGGGACAGCTTGTTGTATTCAGGACTAATGGTGCTCATGAAAGACCTGAAGCCTGCTCCTTCAACAAAACTGTGGAGAACAAAGACACACTGGCATTGTAAATTTTCTAATGCGGTATGATCTAGATTGGTGATTAGATTTCTATCTTAACATGTTGTAGACATACCAGTAGCTAGTTAGCCTTTCTGCATCAGGTGGAGGTGAATGTGTTGAGCATTGTAACACACATACAACACCACAGAGACATTAGCCACTAGCACTGAAAGTCACCTGAGTGGCAGCATGTCCTCAGCGATCATCCTCAATGCCGCATCAGCAAACTTCTTCTGGTCTACTGGTGCAGCTGCTCGTGGAGCACCTGAGCTGGAACTGGGGCTGGAACTCGAACTGGGAGGCAAGGTCGGACTCAGAGAGGAAAACTCTCTCCTTGATGCCAAAGTCTGTGGAGATGGAACAGCTGTCTGCTGCTTGGCTTTCTGACAGTCCTTCTGTTTCTTCTCTTTCACTGTCCTGACCTGCAGCAAAGCAATAAGTAGGAGTGTGAAACCAAGATTATCAGATGAGGATATCTAGGAGGAAAATATAAAAACATTTAGAAGTTTTTCTAGTGTTGTCACACACCCAAACCACCTCTTGATTTTACAAAAAAAAGTGAAAAAATTAAACAATAGAAAGCTTACCACTTCAGGAGTTACTGGTTCAGTGTCTAATACAACATCACATTTGAAGTCCACCTGTAAAAAAGACAACATAATGTAAATCCAGAGTGTAAGGACTTCATGAGAACCGATCCTTTGGTACCAAACCGATGCCTCAATTCTGAAAATTCTGCTGGTACTTGTTTTTCTACAGCCACATCGATGTCGTAAGCACTTAAAATGTGATTCTTCCAGGAATGACAAGGTTATTATAATGACCCTACAAGTGTCCTAGTCTGACATCCAACTCAAAGAGAATAAGGAGGCAGGTACAGTGAACAATAAAGACGTGGAATGGCAGCAGCAACACAGTGAGACTCGTGTATGGAGATATTTTGTATTTGATGTGGATTGTTGGGATGAGTTATAGACAACCAAAAAGGAGGAAACACCTCAGACTTATCTCAGCTCAAAGACAAGCATCCGGATCTGTATATAGAATTCAGGGTGAGTAAGTTTCAGTTGTTAATTTTATACTAACATCAATGTTTCCTCTACATTCATTTAGCAGTGGTGGCCCTCCACTGCTAAATCATAGCCGCCACGCCTTCAAATTTCTTTTCTTTTTTTTTATAATTGTCGCAAATGCACCACTGCCACATCTCTCCACCTTCACAGCCTGTGTGATGATGAGCACAACAGCGGGGAGAGGGGAGGGAGGGAGTGGGGTGGTTGGGGGATCCTATTGGAGTTAATTACTCGCGAGAGCGCGGCCTTGAAAGTGACGTCACGTCAGGCAGAGTCAGAGAAGTGAAGTCGTGAGGAATAAGGCAGCGAATTACCGGAGAAAAGGTAGACTTATTAGCCAACTCAGTGACGCTAACTTGGGTAAACTAATTGATAGCATTAAGCTAATATCTACACGTCATTATGTATTAAATGCTGACTGCATTTTCAGATGAGCTTGTTCAGATACTTCTCTAAGAAGAGAAAGACAACAGATGAAGAAGACGCTAGTCAGGAAGCGTCATAAGCCTTTTACTGACTCGTAAATGATGAGGGTTAGGTAAGAAATAGTATTTTAATGTTCACACTTGTAATCAGATGTGATGTGAGTGTAAACTATATAACGCTGTTAGCGATACGTTACTCACTTTTAATGTAATCTTATTAGACAAGTAACATTAGACAGGGAGGAGTTGTTAAACAAAGTGGAGGAGAGCAGAGCACAGCAGCGGGAGAGCTGAGTGAAGGTGCACTTTTTAAATGCTTGTTTTCATACTAAGCACGCACGCACGCACGCACACATTCCAGAAGAAATCGAGATTCATTAGATCAGGCTATGTTTTTCGAGTCTTTCCAGTCCAATCATTTTATGCATTGCTCTGCTGCCACATGATTGGCTGATTGGATAATTAAATGAATAAGCAGGTGTACAGGTGTCCCTGATAAACTGCTTGGTGGACGAATTTGCATTTTCCAAACTGTAACCAACAAACATTTTACCAGCTACATCCTAATGACAATTAATCAACAGGAAATCAGTAAAAACTGAATAATATGAGCCATATACAGCATGTACTAAATTAAATTCAGTTCAGCACTATACCTCTCCTTCCACAAACTGTTGAATATCAAGAGAAATGCTGTTAGCGTCGTCTTTGTACAGGCCCAACTCAGCTTTACGTTTGATGGTGGCGTTCCAGTGATTCTTCACAGAATTGTCTGTCCTTCAAGAGGAATGGAAAATGTACATTAAATTCTCTGTGTCATCCCTAGTTAAAACAGACATATTTTAAGAGTAACAACAAAATGATGCATGTGACTGCCCATCATCTGCCTCGTTTCAACAAATCAATCACTGCTACCTAACCCACCTTCCAGGAAGCAGCTTGGCGATCTCAGCCCACCGGTTTCCCAGAATGGAGTGGGCTTTGTAGATGATGAGGTCTTCTTCATTGGTCCAGGAGCTCTTTTTCACCAGTGGGTCAAGGTGGTTGTGCCAGCGCTCGCGACACTGTTTCCCCAACCTTCCTTTTAAGTGCCTGGCAATCAAAGTCCAGTGCCTGGTGCCATACTTGCCCACCAGCTCTATTATCTATCCAGAGTAAATACATATCCAAACACCAATGTATTAAGTGAGATAGGACAATATTAACTAAAAACTGTGGAAAGTCTGTATCAGATTTTGTGTGTAATTCTTCCACCTTTTCGTCTTCCTCTTTGGACCAGAAGCCTTTGACTAAATCAGGATCAAGGTGTTTTTTCCAGCGGATCATACACTGGAATTCTGTCCGTCCCTGTCACAGCAACAGGAAATTAACTCTTCTTTCTAAAATGCTAAGACAGGTTGTTGAATCATTCAAGATTAAAATAATCAAACACAGTTAGAATTCTGAGATTTTTCTGAGATTTGCAATATTTAAGATCAACAACATGACAAGACACATGGCTGTAATCCCTCTGGAATTCTTCTGTTTTATCAACCTTTACAGGTTCACGTTGCTGGTTCATTCATTCTCCTGTTCTCAACTGATTTTGTTTCTACTGAATACTTACAGGTAAAAAACTGGCAATGTTTTTCCAATCTTTTTTCCCAAAGTTGCTTATCAGGATTTTGAGATTTTCATCCTGAAAACAATAAAAAATTAGTTCAGACACATTATAATTTAATGTGAGCTTTAAGGTCAGCTCACAGTTACAGGTTATCATGAACACATTGTTTTTAGTTTATTACTTTTAAGGTTAGCTAATAAATTACCAGAAACCTATGTGAAAAATTTCTTGAGCACAAGTTGCCACCTCTGCTTAAATCGGCTCTTCCTCTTATACTTCCTCCACTAATATAGTAAGCTACTTGAAATTATAGTGAGTGGCTCCAGATAACATCTTCTGATGAGTGTCTAAAATATAAATATTACAGTATTGTGAGGACAAAAGTTGTTTCAAGTCTTTTCACTCACCTCTTCCTGAGTCCATTTGACTTTACACTTGGTCCCATCCTTCTTCTCTGCTGTGTCCGAGTCAGTGTCAATGCACAGATTACTCTCCCCCTCTTCTTCCATGCTGCAAACACGCACAATCATGTATTCCTGGATTTCAACATTACAAGATGGCAAAGAGTGAAAAGACAGAGTAGAGAACGATTTGATATCTTTCAACACAATGAAGACAATGAACATTTGATACATATGAAAATATGATATGGTTGATATGGACTTCAGAAAGGTGCTGTTTTGAAATGTAATTTTAAACCTCATGTTTACCTATCGAATTAAAAAAACAGCAAACATTCCACTCTCTTTGAACATTTGTGTCAACTGCTACAGTTAAAGCATCCCAAGATTAAAACGCTATTAGAATGCCACTTCAGGCTAAAGTCAGTTAAAAGTTGCACTCTATAGTATACTCCACAGCGCCAATACTCACATCATAAATACCCTGCAAGTTAGCTTCATAGTGTATGGAAAAAACAACAATGCATGTACTTGACAGGGGTACTCAAAAGGATTGGTAGATATATCTGTTCTCTTGTATGTAAATTCCAAATTATCTGACCTAAAATTCAGTAATTATGCAATATGTTGGTGTCAGACCTTCACATGTCATTATGGTGCATAATTCCTATCGTCCTATTCCACAATGTCAAGCAACATCTGCTGTACACAGCTAAACAAAATGGCTACAGTGGTTTGAAGTCAAAATGCTTTGCCTCTGGTATTTCCGTAACCAAACATTCAGAAAGACATCTGAAAGTAAAATTCCTCCTCTGTCATCCCTTAAAACAGTTTCTTTGGTGACTGACCTTATCTTTTGCTCATGCCTAAAAAAACATTTAAACATATATAGAATAAACACTAAAGAAACAATTACAGTACAAAGGCAGGGCTGAATATTGCAAAGGGATACAAATATATGTTCAATCTTTGATGACAGCAGAAATAAGTGTCTACTAAATGCTGCCAACAGAGCGGCAGTCCGATGTAACTATTTCTTAATCTGTCTATATATTCAGTGTCAATCAAAACATGCTTGCTCAATATTACAATATGTAACAGTTTCCAACAACTCCATCAGTCATTACACTTCTGTATGATGAAATTAGCTATATGGTGGCTAAAAGAAAGTATGTGAATGATTTTCACAGGAAATTGACATTTTTCATTATCAGACCACCATTCAATGCAAAAATTAAGTTTTGGAGTCCAGTTTTACTTTCCTGTTCTATACAAGTCAGACAACATTTAACATTTTCTCTGCAATGTGCTCAAAGAGATAACTTAGTTTTGCTGGTAACTCTTGAAGCCAATGAGGACAAAGTCGCCGTAACTGTTTTGTAAACAGCAAAGACACAGACACTTACATGCTCATATAATTACTATGAGCGCCTATTACCTATCTAACTCTTCACGGTTTCCTTAAGTACAAAGCATGTGTAACTTACTCTGCTGTACCGAAACCTCCTCAATAAGCATGCATGTTGTGCTCCACAGCACTGAGCTACGTGCCCACAGAAAACCTGAGACAGCTTAGCAGCTAAAATTAGCTGTACCAAACCAAACCATTACTTGGACATGAATATGAAACTTTAGCTAAATATCTAAACAATAGAATGCAAAACTCTAAAGACAAAATCACTGCGATTGATTTGCCAAAACTGAGTGACAAACTACATAGCTTACATTTCAACTTGGCTGTAACTTCAAGCGAGCTAACGGCTGCTAACTAGCAGCTCTCTTCAACACGATTGAGGAAATGGTTAACTGACAGTACAGAAAGTAGAATGCCTCTAGCGGCACAAGTACGCACATTTAATAAACCTGCCCGAAATTTCTATAGGCAAAAATTAGATGTTTGTGATAATTTCGATATTTGTGACTAGAGCATAGAAAGTTAGCTGACATGATAGTAGGGAGGATACAGAAATTCCTACCTAAATTTCAGATTGTGCATTTGCTTCTGGAAAACAGCCGGGTCCAGCTTCTCCAGTTCACTACCATGAGACAACAGAAACAACGGCTTTTAAACGGACATGAGGGAGAGCAAACACTCACTCACGTTCTGATATAGACAACTGGGCAAAGCACCCACTTCATTTAAAGCTGTAGCGATGGTTGAATATAAATGATCATAGCTGTGAGACGTTGCCACCTTCAGCATAGCACAAACATACACTTTCTCAATAAGGCAACGTCAACATCCTCATTCGTTTGTTTCCCTCACTTACCCGCGCGACATCCCTCCGTTGTATCGCCAATCTCTGCCCCAGAAACTCAGCCTGTACCTGCTAACTGTAACAGTTTAATAGTAACTACAACACACGCTGAACGCAATGTATATACAAGTTACTGAAATTAAGAAACAGTTCAGGAACTCGTAGCGTTGTGTGAGTAAAAATTTACCCGGGACTGAAACAGTGAGGTCTGTTCAAGAACACTAGGGCTGCACACACAGTTGCATACATTCTCCGGAAATGGTCAATGTGACTGACGGTTACAACCGACACAAACAGCTAACGGTTGCTGTTGACCAGAAATGTTGCTCTTTACTGTATTCAGGGCTAGACTTTCCTATTTTATCTTCCCAAACCTGTTTAGAAAAAATAACCGTCCTTAATCAAACATTCATGGACGTTTACTTGAATGTAAAGACAACACTAGTTTAGCATTAGGGACATTTTAACTGAACTAAATTAACCTCTTTGTGAACTCACTGGTGGGTCTCTTTTCTGCTAGGCTACATGCTAGCACTGCTAAGCACAGCTCAAACCCATATAACTTTATTTTGAGTTTTAATGAAGACCTCAACTTTTCAAAAGATGGCAATTCCAGCATATGTAAGCAAAGGCAAATATGTATAAAAGGATGCAGTTTAGCGTAAATGTAAATTTTAAGATTTATAAATATTGATAACAGATGTACTTTTTGTAAGACTGAACAAGAAAGCATAATTCATCTGTGCTACAGTTGCTCATATTGTATTACATTCTGGAATGACTTTGAAAGTTATACAAAACAAAACGTGTCATTAAAATTTAATATATATATATATATATATATATATATATTCACTTATTTTGAATTTAAGGAAAACATTTTTATGCAATGTTGTTAACCTAATTTTACTGGGAAATTTTTATATTCATGAAACAAAATTTCTTAAATCAATTTCCTCATTTATGTTGTTTTTAATTGATCTTGAAAGTTACTTTGAGTCTCTCAAATTTGTAACAATGTCAGCACTTAATATCTATTCTGAAATGTTTGTCTGAAGAAGTCTGTCACTTAAGATATGAAGCAATTGTCCTTTTTGAAATTTATTTATTTGTTCTTTTCTTAATTATTTTTCCTTTTTTGTTTGAAGTTCTGTTTGTTTCCTTTATTTAAAAAAATATATGTCTGATTGATGGCAAAATTTCCAATTTAAATAAAGGAAAAAATGGAAGCAGTTCAGAGTTTTTAAGTTTAAAGTGGTGGCACAGCAAAAAAGTTTAGACAAAACTGCAGAAGACCATATCAATTGTTGAATTAATACCACAAAATACCAATAGATCAGATGCACAGGTGTGTACAATATACTAGGCTATCTCATTTTATGTTATTTTAAGAATATATACATACCTATATACCTATATTTACCATATTTCACCCACACCCACATCACAAGGTCAATAAAGTCATGTTAGTTCCAAACTGATCCATGTAAGTATCCTTTTAGTAGTGGTTTATAACACACTATAATGTAGTTGTAAGCAGACAAGAGTATGTTTTAAGTATTCATGTACAGTGTATTGTAACAATTATGTGATTTGTTAGCCATTTACACAACAGCCTTGTAAGTGCCCTGAGGAGAAATTACAGTTGTTTACAAACACATTAATAAACACTTATAGCTCCTTATATTATGTAACGATCTTTAAATGCTAAATAGGAGGGTATTAAAGTAAAGTGTTACCCATTTTATTTAAGTCAGCTTCATTTCTGCTTTAATAGCTGAATGCATTTGATTTGCCACATGAAGGTACTTGCACAACTGGCCATATTTTGAGTATTTTGAGAGTTCACAGCGTTTAATTTTGCCTGTGTGTGTGTGTGTGTGTATTCTTGTGAAGGAATTTCTCCTTCTAGTCTTATTATGTAGGTTCACATTCATAATGTAAGAGTACAGGACATAAAAGGCCTCATAGTGGTATACAATGCAAACTTTTAGCCACAATTATGACTGATAGTGTCCAGCCCACCATTTTTATCCTCCCTTGCTACAGTAACCAAGGTCTGTAGGGAAAAATCATAACTGACCAAATCCAGTTCCACATAAGGATGAATGAAATCAGACCAAGGGTATGAGATGCGTAGCAGTCGGTAGGTGAGACATGACTATGTTCAGGTAAGTGACCAATAGAATCTTCACATAGGTTAAGACTATAGACTAGCCTTATTTGGGTAGTGGTACCTAGGACTATATACCAGCAGCGGAGCCATACATTGTTAACATTCAGGGCTTAGCCCCAACTTCAGTCTATATTCACAGGGATTTTTTTCCCCATTCACAGCAGCTAAATGCACTATTTACTGCATCAAGCTATGTGTACAGTACATCATTTGGGGAAAACATGATAGTTTCCCAGGAAAAAAAAAAATCACCCCGAGTCTGCATCATATTTTGAATTTATTGTTCTCTGTCTCCATCATTCTGAAAGCACAACACAACACATTTTGTCAATGACCAATGCCACAGAAATAGAGGCAAAAATTGTCTGATGTTTACATGTCATAGGTGTACAAATATTAAATCTTATTCTCTTACATCTGCTCAACCTGTGCTGTCCTTTCCTCTTTTCTTGACAGGAGATGAAAGTTTGTTGACATGGTTTGCCATGTCAACAAATTTTCATCTCCTGTCTATAGAGCTAGATTAGTGTCAATAATAGTTTAATAATAATATTTGTGTGAACAGATTGACAATCAGTGAGTAAATGTGTAATCTGTAAATATAAAACACCTTCCACAAATAGGCCTATAAAAATCAATTTGTAAACTCACAAAAATATTTTGCAAATATAAAACGGTCTGCAAATACACAAACTCCGTGAATAAAAACATATCTGTGAATATATTCAATTAATTTACTAATGAATGAAAAGCATTTCAGAATATCTTCCTAACATTTACAACTTTCAAACAGACATTTGTGAATCAATTTTCTATTTATGAAACGAAAAAGCAGTTTGAATGAAAAAATCGACTACATCTCTTCTTCTTTTTTGGTGTTTATTGGCAGTTGGCAAACCAGCTTATAGGTGTAAACTGGACTGGAGTGTGGATCAGGATGCAGGGAAAGAAAAGAACAGAAAAAAAAGAGTGCCCCAAGAGACCTGACAGCGAAAGATCATTGTGTCAGCAACAATTGGTGACTGGTACATTAATAACGGTTGTAAGATATGATGTGACAGGACCTACTTAAGGTCTTTGAAAGTATGGCTGTCGGGTTGATATTTGTTTGTTAAGAAAAGAAGTGACATCACACAGAGTGAGCGATGTCAAACAGAGTGAGTGACATCACACAGAGTGGGGAACAGCTGTTCACCTGCTCTGAAAGATTTCATTTTAAAATCATCCTCACAGCCACAAAGTTTCCAAAAAATAAAATAATGCATATTACAGCAGATCTTTGTGTCATTTATGCCCTGGTGAAACAAGCCACTGCCACTGCCCCAGACAGACAAACAGGTGACAAGGAAGTGGGAAGCTCACATAGGTGCCTCAAGTGTTCTTTGTTCTGTGTCCTTAGCTCGTTCTCCTTTTGCCCTTCAGCTGAGCTGGTTCCCTCTATCATTTCACTTTTGTTCCTGAATGGATTGAGTGAGTTTATTTCAATAATCCTCCGTCATGTTTATTTTATTGTTAAATAGTATCTAATCTCCTTGGTTTGTTCTCACATGATTATACAATGTATTGATTTACTAATTTTTGATTTAGAATTGCTCATTGTTGTTGTTTATTCAAGATTATATGATAGAATTTGACCGGTATGTGCCCTTTGTTTTATTTGTAGAAATATGACTACTCAGCTGTAACTACTCACACCTGACTGACTGCAAACAAAAGATTAAATACTTTGAAATGGAAAAAGCTTACAGCTTCTCCTGCTTTGCTCATATTCATCAAGTCAAGTCCAGTGTAATACTAGAACACATACGTGTGGAAGATTACATTTTCATTTTAAAGTTACATGATCAGTTGACTAAGATCCCAAATAGGCTTCTATAATGACTTTATTATATACAATTTTAACCTATTATTTTTCTGCACCAGATGCTTTAAGTGTGGAACACTATATCATAATCATGGACTGTGCATTCAAAGGAGAATCCAAGGCTTTTTAAGAATTCCTGCGCCCCAGAACAGATTGGTGAATATTTTTGAACATGCAGCACTCTAGTCTAAAGTTAGAAACCAAAGGGAGAACCTTAAAATGTGTAATGTCATTCCAGGTTGCTCCATATTAATGAATGAGACTTTGATTGACACTGTGAGGTGATGTTTTTGTAATTTCTTACACCAAAATGAGTATTTCATATCTTAAACTTGGTGTCGAATTTAAAATCTGGATGAGATCTGTTAGGAGATACACAACACAGCTATTGTAGATTATGGGGTTAGTGGGGTAACGCATTTCTCCCAGTGGTTCATAGTAAATTGAGCTACAAAACTTTGGCTTTTTTAGAATATGACATTGGCAAGTCTATGTTTTTCCACTGTAAAATTGCACTCATTAGCTCTTAATGTGGGGGGGTTCCATTAAAAAGTGCATTAACATAATTTGTCACTTATGACATTTAATTGATATTTTAATTTAATTTATTTTAATTTAAGTCAGTGCCCTTATGTTGTCTGGAGAATTTGAGGATTCTCTGACTTGTAGTTTTAGGACAGATAATATTGACTTAACTGTCCTTGGGCACAGGAATAACATATGTGACATTTAAGCCTTTTATTTACTTAAAATTTGCTTTCAAATGAATGAACTGTATGTTCATGAATGTTGCAATTATTATTTATTAATATCTTAAACTTCTACAGCTACTGTTGACTTTCTACTTACTTTAAATGTTCTTTTATGGATTTTGTGTCACTTGCAGCTGGACCTCATGTTTGCTGGTTCACTCTTTCCTTTCATGTGTGTCCATGAAACAAAGCAGCAAAAGTCTGACAACACTAGATTTCTTGGACCAGACTCGGCCGAGTCATATGAATAACAGCATAAGAAAAGTAAACTGTGGAACCACTGATGTGGGGAACATGGATGTAGGTCTATTATGAGACATATTAGATTCAAATCCATGGTGGGGAAGAAACAAACACCTTTAACAGAGGGGAGGGGAAAAAAACAAGCAGAAGGGAGCTCTGCCCCCATGTGGTGATTGTGCAGTGTTGGTGCCATTTTGGATTTAAATACAGATGACAAAAAACATGATGCCACAAGTGAACCACCTCTGGCGCTGTGTACAGTCCGTGGTCAGTAATAAAATACTTGGATCTCCTCCTCTTCATCACGCTGTTCGCCAGGAAACCTCATCCTCTTACACCCTGTTTGAACTACATGGTACCACAGGTAAGTCAGAGGAGTTTTAGAGTTTACTCTATCAGAGGTCCGATTTGATGGGGAAGATGACTCACTTGTATGGTAAAAGCTTAGGGTAAAAACAATGAATTGAATAGAACTGAAACCTTGATTGTTTGGGAAGACCATTACTCAGCACTAATTTGAGAAGTCGAATAAACTGAAGTGGATTTTTGTTGTTGCTGAATCATTGAAGTGATATTTTTGTTGAGTGATATCAACAGATTATCCTGTGTTTGCTATGTGTTAAGTATTGTGAAGCATCTCCCCTGAGAATGTAATTGTTGGTTGTTGTTGGGAACTGTTTTGGGGGTTGAGTAAATAAAGACGAGTGTGGCTGGTGTTCATTGTACTCCATCTCCATGTTCCGTTTGTTATTTTGATATTAAATAATACCAAATGTCCAGGTGTGTCTGATGTGCTGCGGCAAGCGTTTTGTGTCACTTCCAGTAGCTGGTGTTGGTGTCAAGTTATGGTTTGATTGCCTGTGCAGCTTCCCCACTTGAAAGGGAAGGAGTCATCTACCCAGAGGTCTAACTGGATTCTACTCAAATGACCAAACAGCTTTTCCTATTTCCCTTTTATTTTGCAGGTGCAGTGGTTTAGTTTGACATTTCAGTTTGACAGTTCCTTTTGTTCCATCACTTGACATCAGACATCACTTGTCTTTAACCATCAGGTGCAAACCTTTAAATCGATCAAAGAAACACAGAAAAAGAAACATATTTTAAATACTGTACATACTGTGTATTCTATTGCAAATAACTGTAATATGAACAAACAAGTAGCAGAAAAGTTAAAACCTTCTTAAATACTGCGAAACCCAAAGTGTCTTATTTACCTTAAATTATATTATTAAGTGCAAATAAAGTTACCCACTGCTGTCATAATTGATTCTTTTAGCTTAGTATCAGGTAAGTATGAATTTCACTGTGTATTATTATCATCATTAATTATATTTTAACATTATTTATTTAAATTAATATTAAATTGAATTATGAAGTATTCTCAAATTATGCAATGTGTAATGATTCTCCAAATTATGAATTTCTACCGCAGCTATAACCACAAACAATTAACTTCTTTCATCCAAATTTTGTGACCAAAGTGAAACGCTTTAGATGCACTTAATAAATAAGCAGCACTCCAACATCACCATTACTCATTTCTACTTATTTCACTTATAGCTGTCAGGGTTAGTGGTAAGTAGGACCCAAATGTAGCCAACACTTGGGAGACGGTGCAGACAGGTTTATTAAACAAAAGAACTTAAAAAACAAGCATATGGAACCACAAGGAACAGCAGGCCAAAACACGGGAAGCACAGGGGATGACAACAGGCAACATGAACAGACTAAGGACAAACCGGACATGAACAGCTTGTGGACGAACCAGACATGAACAAGCAACGCGACCAGATGAAGACAAAGCCAGATATAAACAGACGAACCGACACAGACAAAGGGAAGCACAAAGACTATATAGACAAGGGAGGCAAGGGTGATTGAACACAGGTGAAACACATTAAAGCGGGGCAGACAATCACCACACAGAAACAGAACCGAGACCGGAAGCAAAAAAAACAAGGAAACCAATTACAAAATAAAACAGGAAGTGAGAAAGTCCAAACAAAACTAACAAAAGGTGTCTGCTATAGCAAAACCATGACAATAGCATCACATTAATAAATACTTTCATAATAAACAGGTTTAGAGAAATTAACAAGCCATTTGCAAACATGGGCATTAAAGAGCTAACAAGCCACGCATTACTGGGCAATCAACCCCTTGGCTAAGCTAGCACTAGCACAAACAATCGGCTGGCAGCAATGATCCTCCGCAGCAACAGTCTCTAGTGACAAAAGTTCGACCTCTTACCGGTTGCCTTTCTGGTGTTTGTGGATCCTCTCAGCTCTGCATGGGATCACCAGCGAGCCAAAAAATGTCTCTAACTGCTGCTGTCTGGGTACCTTCACGTTTGGTGTGCTGCTGCTGTGAGGCTGTGCCCCACCTTTTGTGTTTCCTTCCTGCCTGCTCTTCAAAGTGGAAGTGGATTCTTGATGTTCTTTGCTTGTTTTTCAGTCCATATTTCTTCTAATTGGTATGTCAATCTTCTCTTCCTCTAGGTTCCAGCTTTCTCTCTTGAAAACTCCAGTTTGACTTAACAGTTGGTGTTAGCTCATATAGCTGCTCTCACAGCTGTTTTCTTTCACTAGAGCAGCTAATTACCTGTTGTACATTTAAACGTACACTAATTTGATCACTCAGAGCTCTCTCCATCTGTTAGCGACTTTCTCGCTAAATCACAGCTGTTTACATGCTACTCAAACCTCCTAGTTACTTTAGCTTGGCAGCTAATGATGGCTTCTCTCTTTCCCTCTCACTCTCCTGCTCTCTCTTGCTCGGTGTGCTTCTTGTTTAGTTATTCCTCTGCCTCCTTTATTGGTAACAGTATGTGTAATAAATGTAGTTTATTTGCAGACAGCCGATCAGCCGATGCTCAGTGAATTAGAGGCTCCCACTCCACACCATGGAAACCACATCACTACTGGTACGGACCGACCCAGTGTAGCCCCTTCTGTAGCTACTAATCTACCCCCAGTGGTTACAAGGCAGCTGGGAAGGCAGGCTGGCTGTGTTACTGTTCGTAACAACAGGAAGCATAGCCCATGGTTCACCACCGACCTGTTCATGCTTCTAACAGATTCTCCCCACTCAGTGACACACCCACTGAGAAACAAACTCTGGTCATTGGCAGCTATTTTGAGAAACATGAAGTTAGCGACACCGGCAACCATCATTAAATGCATTCCTGGAGCCAGAGTGGGCGATGTTGAATCATACTTAAAACTGCTGGCTAATAATAAACGTAAATACAGTAAGATTGTTATTCACGTCAGCAGTAATGACACCCGATTATGCCAATTGGAGGTCCATCCATTCATCCATCCGATATCTTCCACTTACCCAGGGTCAGGTCCGGTGGCAACAGGCTAAGCAGAAGGTCCCAGACATCCCTCTCTCTGGCAATGTTTTCCAGTTACTCCTGGGGGATCCCAAGGCGTTCCAAGGCCAGAGGGGATACGTAATCTCTCCAGCGAGTTCTGGGTCTACCCTGGGGTCTCCTCCCAGTCGGACATGCCCGGAAAACCTCCAAAGGGAGGCGCCAAGGAAGCATCCTTATCAGATGCCCGAACTTAGACAATTTTAACTTTAACTTTGACAAACCCAAAGTCGCCTGCAAACAGCAAAATTTGTAGAGTCCCAAACCAGCTGTATCATATCAGCTTTTAAAATTATACTTTGGTGGCCTAAACTCAGCTGACTTGTCACTTTGATAGTAAACTTAAGCGCCCAAACCAACTGCGATCTCCCCCAAACACAGGTTGTATGTCTCACTGGAGTCACAAAAAAAATCTACTTTAATAAACTTTAAGATAAACACAAGAAACTTGTGCTACAGAAAATGGACCAGACTCAGTGAATAGCTCCCTAAGCTTAACATGTCCTATGATAACTATTAATTATACAGACTAATGAGCAGTGATAACTAACATGTCTTTGGGGTCATCAGGTGGGAACCTCCTTTCACCAGTGTTTCGTCTAGTTGGTCCCACGACACCTCCAGG
>NW_019525414.1:106492-106888 GCF_002814215.2 Seriola lalandi dorsalis | reverse complement strand
CCCCCCACTCCCCCACTCTCCAAGACAATGAGGGAGGTAGAGTCAGGGAGAGGGGCCTTTTTAGGCTGGCTCTCCCCCGCCGGATTAGGCTGTGCTCTACACCCCTCATACTCTAACACCACACCATGCAACTCACCTAAAACAAACAAACTCACCTAAACAGCCACAGACACACTACAAACCAATATTCCACTTTCTCCCCTTGATTGGGTTTGGAACCACCTTACTAACTACCGCATCTTTACTCCCAGATAACAGGAGCTCTGTCCTAACCTTGGTACATTTAAACTCCTCCACTAGACTAGTTACTGGGAGCTGAAGTATGCCTTTCCCATACAGTGCCACCGTGCTTAAACATCTAGGAACACCTAGCCACTTCCTAATGTAAAAGCTAAC
>NW_019525414.1:105572-105899 GCF_002814215.2 Seriola lalandi dorsalis | reverse complement strand
GATCTGCGGGACTTGTAGAACATGGATCCTTGGCTTTTCTTATGTCAGGAACCTACGATGACTTTCCAGTTAGTATTTAGCAGTTAGTAATTGTTACTAACTGAACACCAACAATGAAACATCATGATTAGGTATACTGCATTATAGATGCATCAAAATGAACCTCACTTTACTTAAAGCATACATTGATAACTTATATATACTTATGGCATCCTATGAGTCCTTATAACAGTTGATTGTTGAGGTGTGTATATAGAGGGGTGTAAGTAGTTATAATGTATTATAAGCCCCATCAGTTAGCCTGTAGTTTATAACCAGTCAAGAGCA
>NW_019525414.1:21539-105514 GCF_002814215.2 Seriola lalandi dorsalis | reverse complement strand
AGCTAACTAATCTTTCCATTTTTTCTGCAGTGGATATTGGAATCTCATATACAGACAGTGGCCACATCAGCCTGGGAAATAACCCAAACTGCAGACACCACAGCTTCAACTGTCCTGGAAGCCCTGATTTATCTATTCTATCCAGTCCTTCAGCAACATCCTTCCGAAACTGCACTACCTGTTCTCCGTCTTTCAAGTCTGCCTTGTACCACCTACCTAGACTCTTTACTGATTTTTCCCTAATTATTGGAATTTCCTCTTCGTCTATTACAAACTTCCTATCACTTAACTTCCCTCTGCTTATTGAGATACTTTTAGACTTACTAGGCTTGATTTTCATACTAGCCCACTTTAAGTTTTTATTATACTCTTTTCATACATGGCACCGTTGTAGTTATCAACGTCATGTCATCCATATAGGCCCTAATTGGTGTAAGGCGCATCCCATCCTGCCGCCTCTCTCCACCTACAACCCACTTAGAAGCTCTAATGATTACCTCCATCGCCATTGTGAATGCCAATGGAAAAATCGTGCACCCTGCCATAATGCCTATTTCTAGCCTCTGCCATCCTGTTGTGAAGCCTGCTGTGCTTAAGCACAGCCTAATATCTTGGAAATACGATTTTACTAAATTAACCACTACTCCAGGTACTTTAAAATAATCAAATGCCTCCCAAATAAGGCTATGTGGCACTGAACCAAACGCATTTGCTAAATCCAAAAATATGACATTCAAGTCTCTTTTCTCTGTCTTGGCTGCCTGAATCTGGTGCCAAATCATGCTAGTGTGCTCTAAACACCCTGCGAAACCTGGTATTCCTGCCTTCTGTACTGCAGTATCAATTAAGCTATTCCTTTCTAAATACAGTAACTAGTTAATCTCCGTGCGACTACGCTAAAGAAGATCTTCCCCTCTATATTTAGGAGAGAGATCATTCGAAACTGACTCAGGTCTGAGGATTCATTCTCCTTTGGAATAAAAACACCTCCTGCCCTACGCCATGCTCTGGGAATAACCTGTTTCTCCCAAACTATTCTTAATTGCCTCCACAAAAACTTTAGGATATCAGGTGCGCTTTTATAAACCCGGTAGGGGACTCCATTTGGCCCTGGGGCCGAAGAAGCCTTTGCACGCCTGACTACCTCCTCAACCTCCTTCCACCTGGGTGGTCTAACATCCATCTCATGATCTATCTTTCCTACTGGCGGCATGTGAGGTGGAAGGCCTATTACTCTATTCTGCTCAAAATCTGAATATGTGTTTCTTAGATATTTTTCTACTTCTAACTTTGTTACCTTAAGCTGCCCTCCCTTTTCCTGGTTAAACAATCCTTTAACAAACTTGAAAGGGTCCCTGTAAAACGTTGTCCTTACATACTCTTTATTCTTTTTCTTTTTCCTAAGATATTCAGCCCTTCTAAGTACTGCTAGTCTGCCCCTCAAATCTTCTTGCAACACATTAATTCCCCCCTCTCTTCCTCTGTTGCCCTTTTCCACTGCTTTCTTAATTGTCTTCTTTCCTTAACTAATTTCTCCATTTCCCTTTGCCGTCTAGACTTAACTAACTGTGCTCTTTCAACCCTCTTTCTGTCTTGCACCCCAAATCTTTCTGCACCATAGGAGTAAATTATATCCCCCATCTTCTCTAGTCTATCGCTTGCATTTCCTCTTAGTCTGCTTAAAATTGCTGACAAATCTCTATTGACTGACTCCCATTCTTTCTTGCTATTTGCCCTCAGCCATTTTACTCTGGTTTTCTGCTCCATATTTCTCTCTTTGACTGGCCTATTCACCTCAGTCTCAGCTGCATCCCCACTTGTACTCTCCTCTTCTCCCTCTGTAGCTGTGTTATTGATATCCTTCGAACTGTGGTATAATAAACCCAAACCATGATCCAGCCACCTACAAATAGTATTCCCAAACTGGCTGCAACACCTCAGCCTTTTAATAGTTAAACTTTAGTAGCTGAAACATGGCTGTCTGGTCACTTCTTTGACATCAGAACTGACTGCAGAACCACAGAATATAATTTTTCTTCTTCGTCTTCGTCGTCTCCCGCTTATCCGGATCTGGGTCGCGGGGGCAGCAGCCTCAGCAAAGAGGTCCAGACAGCCCTCTCCCCAGCCACTTCCACAAGCTCCTCCGGGAGAATCCTAAGGCATTCCAAGGCCAGTCGAGAGATATAATTCCTCCAGCGTGTCCTTGGTCTGTCCCGAGGCCTCCTCCCAGTGAGACATGCCCAAAACACCTCCCCAGGGAGGCGTCTGGGAGGCATCCTCACCAGATGCCCGAACCACCTCAACTGGCTCCTCTCGACATGGAGGAGCAGCGGCTCTACTCCGAGTCCCTCCCGGATGACCGAGCTCCTCACTCTATCTCTAAGGCTGAGCCCTGCCACCCTGCGGAAGAAACTCATTTCGGCCGCTTGTATTCGTGATCTCGTTCTTTCAGTCATTACCCAAAGCTTCTGACCATAGGTGAGGATTGGAACGTAGATCGACCGGTAAATCGAGAGCCTCGCCTTCCGGCTTAGCTCCCTCTTCCCCACAACGGACCGATTCAGCGCCAGCATCACTGCTGACGCCACCCCAATCCGCTTGTCGATCTCCCGCTCCATCCTATTCTCACTCGTGAACAAGATCCCGAGATACTTAAACTCCTCCACCACCAGAGTCTACCCCCCGACCCGGAGTGGGCAATCCACCCGTTTCCGGCTGAGAACCATGGCTCAGACTTGGAGGTGCTGATCTTCATCCCATCCGCTTCAGACTCGGCCGCGAACCGCCCAAGCGAGAGCTGAAGGTCGGCGCTCGATGAAGCTAAGAGGACCACATCATCCGCAAAAAGCAGATACGAGATCCTCCCGCCACCGAACCCAAACCCGTCCACCACCCAGCTGCGCCTAGAAATTCTGTCAATAAAAGTTATGACCAGAACCGGTGACAAAGGGCAGCCTTGGCGAAGTCCAACCCCCACCGGGAACAAGTCCGACTTACTGCCGGCTACGCGTACCAGGCTCACACTCCTTTGGTACCGGGACTTAAGGGGCCATCCACCCCATGCTCCCGGAGCGCCCCCCCAGAGGGAGCCCCCGGGAACGCGGTCGTAAGCTTTCTCCAAATCCACAAAACACATGTGGACTGGATTGGCAAACTCCCATGCTCCCTCCAGCACCCTAGCGAGGGTAAAGAGCTGGTCCATGGTTCCACACCTCAGGGAGGCTAAGGAGTGTAATTCCCCGGTAGTTGGAACACACCCTCTGGTCTCCCTTCTTAAAGATGGGGACCACCACCCCGGTTTGCCACTCCAGAGGCACTGCCCTCGATGTCCACACAATGTTGCAGAGGCGTGTCAACCAAGACAGGCCTACAACATCCAGAGCCTTGAGATACCCAGGGCGGATCTCATCAACCCCTGGGACTCTGCCACCGCGCAGTTGTTTCACTACCTTGGCGACGTCTGCCCTGGAGATTAAACCATCCATCCCCAGGTCTCTTCGCTCTGTTTCCTCCACGGAATACGTGTTGGTGGGATTGAGGAGCTCCTCAAAGTATTCCTTCCACCGTCCGACTATATCCTCAGTTGACGTCAGCAGCTCCCAGCCCCCACTGTAAACAGTGTGAGCGAGTTGCCGCCTTCCTCCCCTGAGGCGCCGGACGGTTTGCCAGAACCTTTTTGGAGCCGATCGATAGTCTTCCTCCATTGTCTCACTGAACTCCTCCCACGCCCGAGTTTTTGCCTCAGCAACTGCCGCGGCTGCACTGCGCTTGGCCCGCCGATACCAGTCAGCTGATTCCGGAGACCCACAGGCCAACCACGCCCTGTAGGCCTCCTTCTTCAGCCTGACGGCTTCCCCCATCCCCTGGTGTCCACCAGCGGGTACGGGGGTTACCGCCACGATTGGCCCCAGCTACTTTGCGGCCGCAGCTTGCAACAGCCGCCTCAACAACAGCAGAGCGGTACAAGGCCCATTCGGATTCAATGTCCCCCACCGCCCTCGGGACGTGATCAAAACTCTGCTGGAGGTGTGCTTTGAAAATCATCTTGACGGGTTCTTCCGCCAGGCTTTCCCAGCAGACCCTTACAACCCATTTGGGACTGCCAGGTCTGCGCTGCGTCTTCCCCCACCATCTGATCCAACTCATCACCAGGTGGTGGTCAGTTGACAACTCTGCTCCTCTCTTCACCCGAGTGTCCAAAACATCCGCAGGTCTGATGATACGACTACAAAGTCGATCATAGACCGGCGAACTAGGGTGTCCTGGTGCTATGTGCACCTGTGGACATCCTTATGTTTGAACATGGTGTTAGTTATGGCCAAGCTGTGACTAGCACAGAAGTCCAATAACTGAACGCCGCTCGGGTTTAGATCGGGCAGGCCGTTCCTCCCCACCACACCCTTCCAGGTCACGCTGTCATTGCCCACATGAGTGTTGAAGTCTCCCAATAGGACAATGGAGTCCCCTTTCAGGCACTTTCCAGCACCCGTCCCAAGGAATCCAAAAAAGGCGGATAGTCTGAACTGCTGTTCGGTGCTCAGGCACCGACAACAGTCAGAACCCAATCCCCGACCCGAAGGCGCAGGGACGCAACCCTTTCGTCCACCGGGGTAAACTCCAACATACAGGCAGAGAGCCTGGGGGACACCAAAAAGCCCACCCCGGCCCTCCGCCTCTCACCCGAGCAACTCCAGCAAAGAGGAGCCGACGCTATGTGTCGAGGTGAGGCCGACTATATCTAGCCGGTATCGCTCAACCTCTTCCACCAGCTCCCGCTCCTTCCCCGTCAGAGAGGTGACGTTCTATGTTCCAAAAACCACTTTCCGTAACCGAGGATCAGATCGCCAAGGCCCTCGCCTTGGTCTGCTGCCCAATCCACACTGCACCGGATCCCGCTGACTCTTCCTGCAGGTGGTGAGCCCACTGGGAGACGGACCCATGTAGCTGGTTCAGGCTGGGCCCGGCCGGGCCCCATGGACCAAGGCCCGGCCACCAGGCGCTAGCCCACGGGCCCCAACCCCAGGCCTGGCTCCAGGGCGATGCCCCGGTGTCCCTCCGGGCCGGGTACTCGGGTTCTTGATATTTCTCATCATTAGGATCTTCTGAACCGTTCTTCGTCTGGCCCTGCCCCTTGGACCAATCTGCCTTGGGAAACCCTACCAGGGGCAAAATGCCCCCGACAACATAGCTCCTAGGGTCATTAGGGCTCTCAAACTCCTCCACCACGGTAAGGTGACGGTTCAAGGAGGAGATATAATTTTTCAGCATGCATAAACCCCCATGCCACCAGCACTTGATTGTAAGACATTCAGGGAACCCAAAACACAGGGTTGTTTTTTAGGAGAGCCAAACAAAAAGTGATCAGCAATCTAAAAATAAATCATTAAAGGGTCTTACCAGCAACCACTCAGACAATGCTTTCATTAAAAATAAGCAAAATCGCTTACCTCTTAGGGGCCACTGAACACTGGGCCTCATTCACTGACCATTTTTAAGGAGAAATTTCTTCTTAAAACCCACCTACGCACTTTTTACAAAGATTCTGACATGACCATTATTTGGGATTTGTTCTTAGGTAAGAACTGAATCCATGCACACTCAAGAGTATTTGAGTGCTGACATGTTTAAGCACAGTAAGTGGTTATTGCATTTGCGTCTGTTCCACAGTTATATAATATTATGTTATTTAAATTACAATAATATTTTCGTCATTTTCTTTTTTTTTAAATAACTGTTGTTATTTTACAAAGCATTCTGGTCTTTTAAAATTTATGAATGCTACACCAACACTTCAATTCACATCAATTATGTTAATTGGGAACCATGCCAAAGCCAGGCCTTCTGCACCCTAAACCTGCTCACACAATGGCATATTTACTGCTGCTGCAAGATATTGCAGATTGTGCCCTACAGAGGGAACAAATTTTCCATGACCATATAGATTTATTTGCAAAGAGTGATGAGTACTTATTAGGACGCTTTAGCCTACCAAGAGCTGTCCTCATGGACCTTTGTGATCGTTTGGAGCCAGCACTGGGAGCCATACAAGCCATGGCCTTTTTAGCCACTGGAACAGCAGGAGCTGGGAGATAGGGTGGGCATATCACAGCCATCCATCAGCAATGCTCTCCTGTGAGTTGTGGATGGAATAAATCAACTAGCCACACGATACATAAAATTCCCATATACAGCTGAAGAACAAGTCCCAGTCAAGAGTGAATTTGATTCTATTGCAGGTCTACTTAACACAATCGGTGTAACAGACTGCATGCACATGTGCATCAAGGGACCCTCTCCAGATCCATTCCCATACCTCAACCGCAAGCAATATCACTCCATAATTGTCCAACTCATCTGCGACTCCCAGAACCTACTGAAAGTTGTCTCCCATTTCCCAGGAGGAGCACACAACTCCTTCATCTAACAGAACAGCTCCGTGGGCATACGCCTCGAACATGAGGCTGCTAGTGACACATGGCTCATTGGGACGTATCTTTGAATAATTTAAATTTTCTACAACAGTGGCCTTCTATTCCTATAACGACTTGTCTTTTTTAGGAAATCGAGGATATGCCCTCCCCCCAGTTAATAACCCCACTAACCAACCCACAGGTTTCATTCAATCAAATGCATATGTGTTACGCCCATGAAGTTCTGTACTCCAGGGGTGACACAATTTAAAGAAATAAGTGCCTGTGAGGACAAACAACAAAGGCACTGTGGGTGAGCTGGTCTTCAGTTGCTTTACTAAAACGTTAACTGCCAACTAAATCAATACAATCATCACAATAATCACTATAATTGACTATATCAAAATTACTCTATTTCAAAATACAATGAACCTATTCACCAAATATTTACAATGTTAATTCTATATCATTTTACTTTTGAATTAATCTCTCTCAATGTATCTGAGATTGTGGCAAGTGTTGAGGTAATCTATGTCAGCATTTCGGCAATTCCTTCTTGGTTGTCTAGAACCACTTCGAAGATCAGACGTGGGACAGAACGGGACCTGGGAGCACTGCTGCAGGAAGGTACTGACTGCGAGGTTCTGGGTTGCTCCTCAGAGGGTGGTTGGCTCAGCAGGCATTCATCTGTGAATAAATGATAAATTAAACCTTTGTTGTGACCTTTATTTGTGCGTGCTGGCCCAAATGTCTAAATTTCAAATACAAGCACATGGGTTCATCTTTTTAAAGATGATGTTGTGGACCTGCCTTTAGGACACACTCGTTATAAATGATATTATTCCAGAAAAAATGGCTCACCCTCTGATTCCCTGGGATAGGAGATGGACTAGGAGGACATGAACACGCTTGACTTGGAAGCCCAGGTCTGTGTCCAGATGTTCAGCTGATGGCACACCTGACAGTGCCATCTCTCCAATGATGGCCTTGATGCACTGGTTCAGCTCAGACAATTCTTTGGCTGCTGTCCCCCCTCCAGTGCTCTGCATCTCTTGTCTGAATTTTGCAATATTTTTTTTGGTGTCAGATTTTAAATCAAACCACTTCTTTTTAACCTCATCTGAAGTGCACCCTTCTCCAGATACTGCATTCACTGAATGTGTGATTGCAACCCATGCATCTTTCTTGTATGTGAATTTATATCCAGAGTTAACGCTACTAAATATTACGGCACATTTGCAGCTCACTTTCTGCAGCAGTACCCCCACTTCAGAACAAAATTCCTTTTGCACTTTGATTCCGGTGCTCCGTCTTTAGATTTTCGTTTTGGCATTTTCTCAACTTTGGTCTCTCTTTGTGACTTCATTGTGCACACAACCCTTCAGTCTCATGCCCTTTTAAGGGCATTTCAGGCATTTCCCTATGTTAATTAGGGCCAACTGGCACACGCTTTCAATTTACGAGGAGATTGGCATTTATCAATCGAAGAACACAGGTGCGCACAATTCTGCAGTTTAAGAACATTTTCATGAACCTGATGTACAGTTTTCCTAAAACAATTCTTCTTTCGTCTTCTTCTTTCTTCCCTGACCAATTTGGTGCCCTATGCATTGCAGTCAATTTCATTATCAATGGTCATACACTCACACAGAAACTGCATAGCTTTATCTTCAAGCTTGTTTTCTTTTAAATATAAAATAACCCACAAAATAAAAAACGTATTAGAAACAAGTGACATAAATTCAATTATAAATACAATATAAATAAGGCTTTACACAAAATAAGATATTAAAGAAACCAATGAAGACATAAAATCATTGCACAAACTACAAATATTGACTGCAAATGCAATATGCATAATGTAGCTGCATAATGTGTTCCACAGCGCACATGGGCAAGTTTTGTCTGGTGCTGACAATCCAGTGCCTCGCTTTCATATTGAGTCAATCCAGCCGTCTGTGCTCATGTCTGCCAAGGGGGAAGGTCTGCATGGTGTCCCTACCAAAGCGATTAGGTAATTACATGTTTTTTGTCTCCATTTGGTAGGTGAATCTAGTACTGACACAGATTTACTAAACTCAGTGAAACAGCTGTATTCACAGCATATCTATTTGTATTTCATATATCAGAAATGTTTGAATTTTATTATTATGTGTGTGTTTAGAACTTTTTATTCAGGGTTGGGGTTGACAATTTGGAGATTTCACTTAGAAATGCCTCTAATAAAATCTCTCTAGTTTTGCTTACTATATCAATATCAATTTGAGACATGTAATGTTCAGATGTTGTAGTATGGTATAGTAAAGGTTTTGGGCTGGCCCTGCATAATTACAAATTCACTCTGAAAGTGTAATTTTTGTAAGGTGAAAATAAAAGTGTTGTGTGTGCCATCCTCATTTACTCATAGCCAGTAACAATCTAGGCTGATGCTTACACCTCTTGATGAATCTCATCTTTCTTTTGACAGATTAAGAAGATTGATATTAGCTTAGATTTTACTGGCTAGGAGTAAATGAAGATGGTACACAGCATAAATGAACAATTTCATTTCAGTTTAGTAACTTTTTGTGACTATTACACATTGGTTTTATTACAATAGATAAATAAAATTTCCATAAAATATAGGGATGAGGCAATAAGAAACGAACAATTCCGCTGATGGTTCAGTCAATTAGTTCTCTTCACAATAAGGGCGGGTCGGCTCTACACAGCAACAATAGTGGGAGACAGAAAAGGGAGACAACAGACCTACCACCACACAGATGCACTACACATTAAATAGCATTACACACTTAAACTCTATAGATTTATCGCAATGGAATACATGCAGTGTCACGACAACTATACACACCACTACAGAGTGTCACCCGTGCTGTGTGTTGATGCAGACCCGGCCTTTCACAAAGTCAAACTGTAGATACGAAGAGAACAAACATTAGCTTTCATCACCATCCAAAATGACTACCATACAATACAGCAATCATGCTAGAAAATACTAAATGCCTCAAGCCTACAAATCAAAATAAACAACAAAAAAAAGCAAATTAACAGTAGAAAACAGTGGCTGGCCTGGTCCTTTAAAGAAAACACAGAAATGCATTAGTTGCCAGGCCAAGGTTCAATATATTGCTTATAAGTAAGACACTAAAAAAGTAATAAAAATATAAGCCTACTTTGCAAAGATACACAAACTCCCATAATTAAATAATGCAGGAGTGAGGAGAAATCCAGTGCATCACTATTAAAAAAGGGATAACACACTTATGAATACTACAATCTAAAAAATACATTACAATAAACACATGTATATTTGTTTACCAGTCTCTGTGCACCTCTGCCACAGTGGGCATCAATGGCCACGTCAATCCTGAACTGAAACATAAATAAAATATATTTAACATAACTCTCAGGTGACGTTACCATGTCCACACAGGTTAAAATACAACACAAAGAGCGCCGGAGCACACGGACATGTGGCCACACAGGTGAGACAGACAAAAGGCCAGCACAAGCCCGAGCCACAAATGATCAAAAATGCTAAAACTACTGAGCATTATCGTCAGCTTCGCTGCCTCACCCTGACGGACAGGACCCTCGTGTCTGCCTGTCACCCCGTATGAGAGGGAGAGCCAAGTCGGGAGGAAACGGGCTTTCCACTGAGGCAACCAGCGTTTTATCACTTCCTGATTGACACCCAGTCACATGACCAGTCATGTGACCAAGTGTCAATGACAAGTGTCACATTTTCCCACAAATACATAATCTTAAAACAAATATAAACACCAGCCATCCTATAAAAGGCCTTAACCAGGACCTGTCACTTATATTACAACCGTTAACGTACGTTACTTGTGGCCTATTATTGGGGGAAATAAAACAGCTGATAAAAGACTGTGTGCTCTTACTGTGAAAAGCTGAAATGGTGTCTACAGCAGGCGATCACAAGTTTTCTGAAAGTGGCTGAGCAATACAAAACGATTTTTCGTTCAGACTGGTGGAAAGTTTTGTTTCAAAATTCTGTGTGTGTAAAATGCAAATCCACAAGTGTAAAATTGAGATCCACAAATGTTTTTTCGCTTCGCACATAGAAAATTGGAATAGGGTTAGTGTTAGGGTTAGGTTTGAACATTTAGCACCTGAATTTCACATTAAAGCTGTTATCTTCATCCAAACTATAGATAGATAGATAGATACTTTATTTATCCCCTAGGGGAAATTCATGTCTATTAGCTCGTTGTTGACAATAATAATAATAATGATAACAGTTGAAAATAAATAAACAATAATAATTAGATTAGTCCACTTTTCTTTGGCTGAGGTGTTGTATAGCCTGATGGCAGTGGGAACAAAGGATTTCCTGAACCTCTCTTTTCTGCATTGCAGTGAGATGAGATGTTTTGCTGTACCTGTCCTACCAGAATGTTGTGAGGAGGGTGGTTGGTATTGTCCAAGATGGCCTCTATACGTCTCTTCACAAAAGTCCTGAGTGAGTCTAGACTCCTGCCAAGCACAGACCCAGTCTTCTTTACTAGCTTGTCCAGTCTCTTTGTGCTCGTGTCTGACATGCTGCTGCCCCAGCAGACTGCAGCATAAAAGAGTACACTGGCCACCACTGACTGATAAAACATGTGCAGCATTTCACTGCAGACGTCAAAGGACCTGAGCTTCCTGAGGAAAAAGAGCCAGCTCTGCCACTTCCTGTAGATGGGATCTGTGTTCAGGGACCAGTCCAGTTTACTGTCCAGGTGCACACCTAGGTATTTATAAGTGTGCACCACCTCAATGTCCTTCCCTTGAATGTTGACTGGCTGAAGGGTGGGCCTAGACCTCTGAAAGTCCATGACCATCTCCTTGGTCTTGGAGGTGTTCAGAAGGAGGCAGTTCTTGTTGCTTCATTCACCATCACCAGATCCTCAGTTTCCTGATACGCGCCACAATAGCTGTGTCATCTGAGTTACTGGATGTGGCAGGACTCAAAGTTGTATTTAAAGTCCACCGTATACAGGGTGAACAGGAACGGAGCCAGAACAGTCTGTGAAGCCCCAGTAATGCTCATCACTGTCCCTGAGACACAGTTACCCAGCCTGACATACTGTGGTGGTCTTGTCAGGTAATTAACAATCTACAACCTTTTACTTACCTTCTATCAACATTTACTTGCATAAGTAATTTTTTTGAACTTCAATTGTTTTTATTTTCTTTATCAAGTCTGTGGCAAATGTGCTGTACAGCGATTGATTGTTGATGCCTGTTCCGTGTTGAGCGGGAAGCAGCATGGCTGACTAAAGAGAATACACACTAAATGCTAACGTGTCGTGCTCGTGTAGTTTTTCCACCTTTTTACTTTATCATTTTCCCCGGCAATGGGGTGTAACACACTGTGTTACAGATCTGCCAAGTGTTGGTAGAGCTGATGCACTGTAGGCCTCCTTGACATTTGCATACAACAGATCCAGTGTCTTATTTTCCCTTGTGGGACAGCCAACATACTGAATGAAGCCAGTCAGGTGAGAGGTGAGAGTGACATGGTTAAAATCCCTCGATATTGCGATGAATGCATCAGGGTGCTGGGTCTGTACTCTCTCAACAGTCTCGTGAATGATGTCACAAGCAACAGTCTCTGCTCGTGGTTGAATGTCAACAACAATGGCGACGATGTGTGAGAGCTCCCTCAGTACTTAGTGCAGTCTAAGACCAACTGCCAACAGTTCAATATCCCGACAGCAGATCTTCTTAACTGTGGTGTGACTGGGGATGAACCATCTATTCAGTCAGAATACCTTACCTATACCTTTTATTCTTTTCACTTGCTCTGGTGTCTCTGTCTGCTCGTACTGCAGTGAAGCTGGTTAAATCCACACAACTGTCGGGAGTGTTGTCATTTAACCAGGTCTCTGTGAAACACTTGATACTACATTCACAATATGCTCGCTGGTTCTTCACAAGTGCCTCCAGTTCATCACACTTGTTAGCCAGGGAGTTGACATTTCCCATGAGGATCGATGGTAGAAAAGGCTTATATCTCCATCTCCTAGCCTTTAGCTTAGCCCCGGCTCTGCATCCACAGAATGGCATCTTCAGCTCAGCTGATTTGGGATGTTTAAATCCATATCTGGTAAACTTTAAAGCCAGGAGTTCTTCTTTTGTGTACATTAATTTCTCCATCAGATGAAATGACGAAATATATACAAATATATATTGCAAAAAAATACGAGCTATGCGGACTTGCTGCCACTTGTTGCCAGCGCATCATTTGAATTACTGAATACTGTACTATAGTATAATGATGTTACCCAGATGGTAGTGGTGTAACTGAAAATGTGAGAAATTATGTTACACACAGTTCTGCATGTATGTATCACACAGCCTTGACTTCTGTCCAATCATATGTTGCATTTCATTTTTTTACCACAAAGTGGGGCAGTTCTACAGCAATGCAGATGGTGAGAAGATGGTAAGGTGTTTTTTTATTCATACAGGGGAACAAAAGAGACAATTGACCTGTTCATCACACCTGGAACATAAAAAATACCTCGATAATAAAAATAATGAGTCTGCTTGTAGTGCTGCACGGTGGTACAGTGGTTGGCGCTGTTGCCTCGCAGCAAGAAGTTTCCGGGTTCAAGTCCCGGCTCGGACGTGGGATCTTTCTGTGTGGAGTTTGCATGTTCTCCCCTGTGTGGGTTCTCTCCGGGTACTCCGGCTTCCTCCCCGCAGTCCAAAGACATGCAAATGGGGACTAGATACTCTAAAATTGACCATAGGTGTGGCTGTGAGTGTGAATGGTTGTTTGTCTCTATGTGTTTGCCCTGCGATGGACTGGCGACCTGTCCGGGGTGTACCCCGCCTCTTGCCCGAAAAGATGCTGGGATAGGCTCCAGCCCCCCTGTGACCCTACTAGAGGATAAGCGAAAGAAAATGGATGGATGGAGTCTGCTTGTTAAGGTGACCACCGTTTGAAACTGCATCTCAAATATATGTAATAATAATAAAATGTAATTTGAAAATCTAATTACCATCTCTTTTGGTTTTGTATCAGGTTAGACTTATTTTACATTGACTGTTAATTATGTAAATTTTGTTTGTATTCTATAATCCTCTTGTGACCTTTTTTTCTGTAATAACATTTTGATTCATGCATAGTGTAACGAAGACCTGGTCACTGATTATGGATGGCACATGGTAGGGGGACCCTTAGTACACTCAAATGGTAATCCAGACACATAATTCCCCTCTGTCCTTGTGGTTAGTGCCACATTAAAACCACAATCAAAATTTTACACACATCCCCTACAGTATATATGACCCAAGAAACACACTACATAACAGTTTAGTCATTTCAGGTCAGTTTATTTATACTCATCTCATTCAACCAGTGTCACCATAATCAGATGCTCTTCTCTTAGCAGTTAGTCTGTGCAAGTTCTCATTCGTCCAGGTCATAGTTATCTCTTTCTCAGATTAAATCGAAGGCAGACAGACTTGTATTTGTCTGTGGAAGACGTTTCGCCTCTTATCCAAGCGGCTTCATCAGTTACAAGCCTCTGGCCAACAGCTCTCCAGTAGTAGTAGTGCAAAACTCTGAGGGGGGCTGTGAACCAGACAGGCAACTTTTTGCAAGTTGTATATAATTTTGGCTGTTTTGTTTTGCTATGGAAAAACAGTGATAATAACTGAAGTGAGAAAAAACAGCTATAACAAAAAGATGGTGACAAACCAACAATATCATCTTTTATGCATTTCTTGAAAATCTGTTTTACATTAAATCTTTTCCAGGAATTATGCCTTTTGCTCTTCTACCTATTCACTGTTATCTCTGTTTTACCCAAGCTTTTATTGCTTTATTGTCACAGCCCCTCTGTGACCCCTAGTGTTTCCAGTGTTTATTTTCCCTGTCGCTTTCCCTGTGTCTCCTCCTCCTCTTTGTGTGAGTGTATGCGTGTGCTTCACAGCATGGTAGTGGCACAGCACTGACTACCTGACACACATGTTACTCATCAAGCTCTGTGTTAGAAGCCCAGCTCTTCACTCACTCATTGCCAGATTGTTCCGCTCTCAATGTAGTAACTCTTCAGGCTGCCTTTTTCTCCAGTGAAAGAAATCTTATTTGATTGCTTCTTTGGGAAAATACTCACCAGTGTCTCTCCTCACTTCAGTTGCTGCCAGAACCAGTGCTGTGCCTGCTCCTGCTGAAGATCCACCGCCATTACCTGCCACTATACTCACCTGCCATCTCCACACCAATTACCCACCTGCATGCTTTCCACGCCCAGATGCCAATAGTCTCCACCTGGCTCCCTTTTCATTCTGCACTTTCTTATACTTTTCACTTTCTGTTCCATTAGCCTTTTCACTGAAACACACGTGTAAATAATGAAGTCGACTGATTTTTATTAGTGTTCAGATGTTAAAATGTTTTTTTTTGTTGCTGAACCAGCACATGCTTGCATTACTCAGTGATATCAGGCATTATTAACATATGTACAGAGCAGAACAATGAAATGTCAGTGTGTTTGTGTAATGAAACAAGTTTGTTGCCAAAAGTCTAGTCTGCATGTTGCCTCCCACAAGTTGCCTGTTCAGTTGCATTATTCAAATCTCTCTAGAGTTAATGTTGCATTGAGTAGTGCTCAGACATTGTTTACTAGAAATGAGAGGCGTGTGTGCTTTTAAATTAAGGTGTGGGGAAAATATATCTGAAATGATGCAGTACTGATTTCACAAAGACCAGAAAAACATACAAATGATGTGCAACATGTTAAACTGTTGGTGTTTTCTACATGAAATAAACAACACTGTTACCTGCTGAGTGTTTCAATTGTTTCATATGCTATCAATTATCCAACCCGAGGCCTGTACTACGAAGCAGGATTAGACATTATCGAGGTAACTTCAGGTTTAACTCTGGTTTTTCAGTCCTATGACAGTGGTTCACTTGTTAACAAGGTAAATCACCGTGGTAACTTACACTGAACTCCTAAACTGCTCTGGCACAGGTTAACTTAGAGGATCAGATCAAAACTTGTCAACAGCCAATCTAGTGACCAATCAAATCACTGGAAAAACAGAGTCATCATTCCTACAGGATCCTGACAGGGTCAAAAGAGTTTACAATAAAGTGATCGATAATAAAGAGCAGCAGATATAAAATAGAAAAAATCACTGGAATAGTTTTCCTGTTTCAGTCTTTCCATTTGTCCACTCCGGTTTTAAAAAAAGGTTTCGAAAAATGCACAGAGAGTTTATCACGCTAAATAGCCTATATAATAACTATTATAGCTTCATTTTAATTGAACAAATATTCTTTAATCTGTCAGGATTCCTGACAGTGATGAATTTTTAACTCTCTTCTTCATCCCTGCAGCTCAGAATAACACTCTGTGACCACAACTGGAAATAAAAACTAAACCTCTGATGTCATTGATTAGAAAAATTAGCCACACACTGTTATTATTTCCATGATTATCATCAGACATCAACTACTTCTCTCCTCTTTTATTTCTCTCCTCTCTGCAGCAGAAACAGTCTTACATTAACCTTAACTGTTTTATCTGCATCACATGTTCATAACAGTTTGTTTATCATCAGAATTAGGAGCAAAAATACTCAAACATAATGATAATTCATGCACTTATTTATCTTTATATAATATATATCTTTAGTCTGACTTTAATAGAAATTATATTTAGACATGGAAATAATATTGTCTATTCCAGTCATGTGATTATATTGTTTACATTTCACCTTGTTGAATATCACTTTTGGACATTGCTATAACCGAATTTACCAGCAAGTATCAACATTTGTACTCCTATCGTATAAAGTACTTCATTCATGGTTCTGACGATGTTGCTTATAATTAACAACTCATAAATGGATAGGTGAACCCAGGGTTAACTGAGCCAGTTGATTTATGACATGTAAGTACAGGTTATCAGGACAGTTAATATCAGGTTCAGTCAAGCCAGATAACTAAAAGTTATCCTGAGTATGTTGAACTTGCCTCATAGTACAGGCCTGTTCTGTTGGCACCATTCATGGATGAATGCAGTTTGTTGACACCCTTGGTAACACACTCATCCAAGCATGCAAACACACTGTATATCAAACCATCAGTATGTCATGGCTGTGAAACTGCTGAGCGCCAATGGGATTGGCCATGATTGCCGCCAACAGAGTTGCAATAATATGATCAGGTTTTAGTCAAGTCCAGAATAATCAGTCTTTGAACACCTACTTGGAAGTGAAAAAGGAGGAAGTCGTTTTAATAAAACAATGGAGGAAGTATTCAGATCTACAACAATGTAAATATACTCCGTTATAAGTAAAAGTCCTGCATTCAGAATCATATGCAAAGTACAAAAGAAGCCTATTATCACCAGAATAAAAGCAAAGTAACTTTACATGATCGTTATCACTAATGCTATAATGTGTGAGCACAATTTTTGTTGGACTTGGTGGAGGTGGAACTGACTCGGCAAAAGACATTTTTGGTTATAACTGAGACCTAAAAATCCTTATTTTGTAATGTAATAAGAATATTCAAACCTGTTTTAATTCAAAATTTGACAAATGTCCGTGTGTCTGTGTGTGCGTGTGCCTGTGTGTATATATATATATATATACACATTTATATGCATCCTGTTTGAAAGCTGATTGTCTTTTATATACAAAATAATTAAAACACTGTGCTTATAGCTGGAAGAAGGAGGTAAAACAGAAGAAAATGGAAATACTCAAGTAAAGTCAAAGTACCTCACAACTGTACTTGTAAAATGCAAAACTACAAGCCTCACACTACTTAATTATCAAAAACATTGTTTCTGTTATGTACACATCATATTTAATGGTTCATTCAAAAGAACATGAAAATGTTTTGACAGCTGTTAGATTTATTAACAAGTTTTCTATGTACATACACACACACACACACACACACACACACACACATGGATTTTTGCATCGCTATCATCAACCCACAATGATGCTGCTGCTGGCAGCGTGACCCGACAGTGTGTAACGTCAGTCTCTCTGTTTACATGATCAATCAGGGAATAACAAGTTTGCATGCAGGATTACAGTTTTAGTGCAGAGAGGCACTTCATGATTTACACTGATAAAATCACATTACTACAGTACATAATCTGATTGCAAAGCTGCTACTGTATATTTACAGATGTAAGACACAGTATTTTCATGATAACATGAACTGTTTTAGCCTGTTACATATCATAAAATAAAACTAATTAATGACAAATTAATGGCTGCTATCTATAAACTGAAATAATCTATCCTTTCTTCAATTACAATACAGACAACAAAACAATGATCCACATAATAAACCATGTTATCCACATCATGTGCACACTGAGGTGCAGTTAGCTGACGTTTAGGCATAAAGGTCTGCAACATGGAGTGTTTTTTTATCAGCAGTGCATCATCATGGTATATTAACAAATAGGTTAATTGTTGTGAGGACTAGTAGCCATTGTTTCACACCTTCTGCATGACTCACAGTGTTATATATCTGTTAGTAAGAATATTTTTTGATGTTTTTTCACCTCCATTGATATTTGGTCAAAGATACTTTAAGGAAGGGTTAGGGTTAGAAAACCATACTGGAATTGGTAAAAGTGTTGGAGAACTCACAGATTAGAATTAGTGTTCACATAGTGTCTGGATGTACACAGGAAGAGGATGTTGTGATTTTTTTCTCTCTTTTTAAACAGAGTATAAAAGAATTATAAAACATCTTTTGTGTAAATTCTGCTTCACTTCCTCTTCATCCATTTGCAAATGAATGGAATAAAAATAATTTGCACTGCATCTTAAAGATGCTCCCACTTCTTATGAGCCCTGTATATTTGGTAAGATTTCCTGCACCTCGAGGAACAATTTGGAAATCCCTGTAGTCAAACATGATAGATGCACTGTGGGACTTCTGCAATGGTTACCATAGTACATGAGGAGCTTTTATTCTCATGAGATCTAAACTCAAAAGAAGTGTGATCACTCTATTTGATCTGTTTGTCAGGATCTCACAGAAAACTGTCCTCACTGGCGACAAAGGAAAACCCATTGAAGGCGTTGTTGGAGCTGGAGCTGGAGCTGGTGCTGGCGTTGAGCTCCGGGGTCCGACTCACAGAGTTAGGAACCATTTCTCTGGTGAACTCTGGATCGATATGCTGAGTGTCGGATGGGCCTCTCTGAAAGAGGAAAAAATTAGGTCATGAGGTGAAGTTTCTTCTGGCAGGTCACTTACTCTATGAAGTAGGCTGCTGTTAAATGTTTAAATCATTATTAATGTTGCTGTGGTTTCTTGGAGGTACACATACTGTGTACACTCATTTAGGACAGTGGCTAAACTGTAACCTGCACAACGTTTCAAGTGTTCATTTGTACCTGTGCATTTCAGACAAATAAAAGTTACTATGCCTATAACCAGTTGCTTCCAAAGGAAGGCATTGGTGAAGGTTACCCTCAAGAAAAACCCTCTGGATGCACAATAAATGATGTTTCTAACATTTAAAGAAGAAGAAATAGGCTACATACATACAGTTTGTACACTCAATGATGATTTGAAGCCACTATGACTGAACTGACAAAAATAGATTTTTAGCTATAAAACTTAGAACATCGAACTGTAAATGTGCCTCTATTCGGCCTATTAGACAAATGTGAAGGATGAGTTGAGTTAAAAATAATATAATAAAAATTACATTAATCAAAGAAATTAGCTTGGATTGCAATCCAAATAAAGAATATGAAGCCTCATAAAGAGGAATGACAGAGAGGATAAGGGATTTAAGAAAATATGGAAAATAACTTAGATTTAGAGAAGAATAAAAGGGCGGGTTATGTTGGCTGATCCTACTGGAAAATGTGTTGTGGGTGAGAAAAACCCTCGAGGTAGGGTAAATGATTGTGATATTTGAGAAGGCACCAGAATGTCTAGACAGACACACACAGCTGACAGAGGGCAGAGTGCAGTGTGACGGCCTTCCCACTGTTTCGGAGGTTGTCCTGGCCGACCTCAGCAGGCAATGTGTTTGACATGGGACAGTCTTCATCTGATGAAGTTTTTGGGCCTTCCAGACTATAAAAGCTGGCCTATGTGCTCACTTGCTCTCTCATGTGATGCTTTCATGGCTAAACTTGCTGGTCTCCACACCCCATTGTTTATTTGTGTAACCTTTACATGTAATCATTTTTTGTATAACCTTTTTTTAATGTGGACTCCCTTCTTGTCACATTCCCTGAGCCCGTCTGTGACAGTTAAAGTTCACAAAGAAGAAGCCACACATAACTCACCACATTAGGGTTGTAAGGAGGAGTGATTCTCTTGTGGTAAAGGTCATCCCAGTTGATTGGAGAGAAGAATGTGTGGTTCTTTATTTCTAACTGTAAGTAAAAGAAAGAAAAGTTACACATGTACTGTGTAAATATACTTGCATTCTTCCCATTAGGAATTCAGACACATTCCCACACTCCCACAGAATAAGTATGAGAAATAAATAATGAACAAATCTTCAAAGCCAGGGATCAGCATGTCCAGGCCTCTGGCCTGGCCTGCACTGCCCCACCAAATCATCCCAGCTCATCCCAAAAATCCCAAAATAACTGAAAAGTATTTTATGTTGCTCTTGTTATATCTGATTAGTTGGTCTGGCCATAAAAAAACTGGATATAGCAGGTTGCGCAGTTACTTCGCTATCATTTTGATCGCAACCCCCAACCCAGTTGCACAAGCAGTGCACACCCAGTTTTAAAATTCAAAACAACAGAAAATACATTCCGGGGCTATTGGGTCCCTGTATAACCAAAGTGAGAGGGGTCTCTCCGTGAAAGTCAAACACGTTCCTGGTGTTAGCCTCAGCCGAAGTTGTCCCTTATCACTAATCCTCTTTGTGATTTTCATGGACAGGATTTCAAGGTGCAGCTGGAGGGGGCTAGTGTTTCCGGCTTGGGGGCCTCAGAATTCTAAATCTGCAAATTTTATTTGCAGATGATGTGGCTCTGGCCTTGTTGGACCAGGACCTTCAGCAAGCACTGGGGCAAGTTTGTATGAAGTGGGTGGGATGTGGGTTAGCACCTAAAAGTCTGAAGTCATGTTCTGTGCCAGGAAATGGTAGTGTCTTCAGGTTGGAATGGAGTTTCTCTCATCTCATCTTGGGGTCTTGTTCACAGTGAGGGTAGGATGGAGTGGGAGACTGACAGGCATTTCAGTGCAGCGTCAGCAGTGAAGCAGGTGTTGTACCAAAGTGTTGAGGTAAAGAGGGAGCTCAGCCAGCAGACAATGTCCTAGATTTACCAGTGGATCTTCAGTCTGACCTTCACCTGTGGTCATGAGCTCTGGTAGAGACTGAAAGAATGAGATTTCAGATACAAGAGGCTGAAATGAGTTTCCTTCGCAGGATGGCTGGGCTCAGCCTTAGAGACAGGCTGAAGAGTTCTGACATCTGGAGGGAGCTCGGTTGAGTTGGTCTCAGCATTTGGTTAGGGTGCCTACTGGGTGCTTTCCATTGGAAGCTGGGTTCTGCCTGGAAGGCATGTCCAACCCAGAATATGCTGGAGAGATTATAAAACTGGGAACGCGTTGGGATCCCCAGGAAGGGTTGGAAAACGTTCGCAGGGAGAGGGACATCTGGACTACTTTGCTTGACCTGCTGCCACCACGACCTGACCCCAGATAAGAGGCAGAAAATGGATGCATGGATGGAAGAAACTGTGAGGTCATTTTGGGTGTCTGATTATCTTTCAAATTTTGTCGGAGGGTGTGTCCTTTAGAAAAAGTTCAAACCACTTAAATAATGTTTTATATTTTTGAAAGAACTAAGCCTTGTTCAGTGAGGGTAGGATGGAGTGGGAGACTAACAGGCAGTCTTTAAAGCAAAATGTAATGCATTTCCTTTGAAAATATTCTCTGTCTAAGACTAGGCTTATGTCTTGTCTGGGAAACCATTTGTTTCAATCTACAGCTAAAGTTGAAAGACATAACACACTCACAAAGTCAGCAATGGCCCCGATGCGCCTGTGCTGGTCCTTCTGCAGGAGACCCAGTAGCAGGGAGCAGACAGCCTCAGACTTCCCTGGAGGCAGAGGTAGTGGCATGTGGAGGATCCCATCATACATTTCACCGACATCACGACTGTAAAAAGGAGGCTGAAGCAAAGGGACGAGTACAGATGTCATTTGTATGAAATGCAATTTAGCACACCTTTCCATAGAAAGTTTCCATAGATATGTAGACTTGTAAGGAAACAGAAAATTCATGTAAACTTTTCTTAGTACCACTATTTCCCTGTGTCATGCTTCACTTCATTACTCGTAGTTACTTGTAGGGATATACAGGTTTTAGCCTATGTCTTAATCACATGACTGAAAGGGAGATAAAGATTTCATGTACACATAAATGCAATATACAGACATTTTTCAGAACTTTATCTTGTGCATCTCTTGTTGAGCTAACTTATGTTGTGATTTGGCGCTATATAAATAAAAATTAACTTGACCTGCATATGGTGTTGGCACAGGCATATACGTTTATTTGCTTTCTTGTCCAGAGTTTGATGAGAAGATCGATATCACTCTCATGTCTGGGAAATATTAAGTTACTGACAGCAGCTAGCTAACTTAGCTTAGCATAAAGACTGGAAACAGGATAGTTATGATTACACTTCAGTTTTTGTATTGAATGAATTAAATTTGTGAGGTTCAGAGATTCTGGTAGCTTCATATTTAGTGTATAGACACGAGAAAGGTATCGATTTTCTCATCGACTTCTCTTCAACTCTAGACAAAAAAGTGAATTAGCACATTTCCCAAAATACCATTACATTTTAAATGCCAACCAAAGATAAACTGTACCTGTATATTTCCAAAAGGCATAACCCATAAATCAACCACGCACGCACGCACACACGCACACACGCACACACGCACACCACACACACCACACACACGAACACGTACCAGGCTGTAGATCATCTCATAGAGTACTGCTCCCAGACACCACCAGTCCACTGTCCTGTCATATGGTTCTTTACGAAGAACCTCTGGAGCCAAGTACTGCCGACAGAGAGACGGACAGAAAAGAGGAAAAGAGAAAGAGTTAATATGATTTAGGAGGAGATAGACAAGACTTACTAAACCTGACCTTTATAATCTGACTGCAAGTTAGTAGGTTTGAGTCGATAAAAGATTTAGATTCTACTCATCAATTAGAGTAAGCTCACCTCACCTCCAATGATCTGTTCAAACCATTTCAATCTGGTTTTCACTCACAACACAGCACAGAAACCTCCTCTCCTCAGATTTTGGTCACCTCAACATCCTCATCCTCCTTGACTTCACTGCAGCTTTCGACATCATCAACCGCACCATTCTCCTCTCCTGCCTTGAATCCTCCCTCAACATCACTGGTACAGCCCTCTCCTAGCTAATGTCATATCTCACAAACAGATAACAGTTCATCAATATAACAATTGCACCTCCTCCACCGCTCCTCTGTCCCAAGGCATCCCCCAGGGTTCGGTGCTTGGTCCTCTCCTGTTCATCCTCTACATGCTCCCCCTTGGTAAGCTGATGACGTCCAACTCTACATCTCCACAAAATCCATCACGACTGCAATTTATTCCACTCTGACCAACTGCCTCACTGAAAAAAACTGAAAATAAACATGGATGCAAGCAGACTTCCTCAAACTAAACTGTGATAAATCAGACATGGTTATCACTGGTCCCAAATCGGTCACCAAAACCACTCACAACTTCTGCCTTTCTACAGACAACTCCCCCCTGTCTTCCTCCCCACACACCTCGGAGTCAGAATATCCATCCAGAATGGACTACTGCAACAGCATTCTCTATGGCTCATCATCCAAAGTCCTGAACAAACTCCAGTATATCCAGAACTCTGCTGCTCGCCTGCTTACCCACTCTCACTCCTATGATACCTTCTTCTCATTTACAAAGCCCTCCATTACCAGGTCCCCTCCAACCTCACTGGCCTTCTCCACCATCACACTCCCTAACCCTAACCCTGGGGTGAGAGAGTCTTTTCCATAGCTGCCCCCTCCCTCTGGAACTCTCTTCCCAAACACATCAGAGACTGCACCGATCTGTCCATGTTCAAATACCTAATCAAAACTCACTTCTTCAGAACTGCTTTTAATATGTAATAAGGTTGTATGCTGCATATTTTTAGTATGTTTCTGTGTTCATTTTAACTCATGTAAAGCGTCTTTGTGTACTGAAAAGGGCTATATAAATTAAATGTACTATTATTATTTATTATTAATATATATAAAATATTCTGACACTTGTAGGTGTCAGTCAAGTTTAAACATGAGTGATGTATGTTATATGACTTGATTTTTAGTATGTCTTTCTGATGTCCTTTTCCTAATTATATGTGTACTTTTTACTAACTTCTGGAGTCCCACAGAAAGTGGAGGTGGTTCCCTCTGGCTCTACACCCTCTTTGCACAGCCCAAAATCTGTTAGCACCACATGGCCCTGTACACAGAGAACACAAGCAGCCATTCTTCACACAATAGTGACAAATACAAATTAAGGAGTTAAAATTTACAATTTCAAAACACCTGACAAATCTGACTCACCTGAGAGTCTAAAAGAATATTCTCTGGTTTCAGATCTCTACAGTGAACACAAATGAGCATATTATCAGTGTAGATAGCAAAAATGAATCACTTGTGAATTTATCTCATATTTTAAGAAATACGTGAGCCTGTATGTGTGAGTCTGTCAGTCTGAGACCTGTAAACGATGTTGAGAGAGTGAAGGTAGCCTATAGCACTCGCTACCTCAGCGGTGTAGAACCTCGCTCTGGGCTCAGAGAAACATCTCTCTCTCTGCAGGTGGAAGAACAACTGCAGAGAGACAGAAAGAGATGGACGGATGGATGGATGGATGGATGGATGGATCGATGGATGGATGGATGGATGGATGGATGGATGGATGGATGGATAAAAAAGACATTTAAAAAGAGTTGATAGAAGAGGACAGAGAAATTACAGATAAGGAGACAGCCAAAATGACAGGGGAAGGGAGAGCAATGATTACACACATCATGCAAAACTAAATATTAATATAAACAAATAATAAATACTTTCAACCATTGTCTGGGCCAAAACACCTGACCAACAGCATAGCAGCGCAAAGAAAAATTTGAGTGTTTGATAACAGTTCTGGTGGCTGCACGCCATTGAATTGTGTCTGCTTTTATTTGTTAGCTGAACACAGCAATAACATGATATGATGTTAAACCAGTTTTAGCTCCAGTTCATTCTAGGTTTGGACATTAACAGCTTTATAAACCTACACAGCAATGAATAATGTTATAGTTATAATACAGTTGGCCCAGGAATTTATTTAAGAGGCTAGTTTAAGATGATAGCCTCAGTCATTTGTTTTGTTGTTTCTTTCTTATGGAGAATTCCATAAGGTAATGATACCATCTGCTGCTGGTAGCAGCTGTTTAGCCTAGCTTAGCAGAAAGACTGAAAGAAGGGGGAATCAACTAGCCTGCCTATGACCAAAGGTATTTTTTGGTTTTTGTACAATTTAACAAACAAAATAGAGGTGGTTCATTTGTCAGCGGATATATGGACAGATGCAGGTAACTGTTTGATGTGAGAGTTGTATTAATTTTCTACAACAAATCAAATAGGCATATTTCCCAAAGTTTTGAACTTTTCGGACTATATTGTCAAATAATTAGTGACAGTTTGGTAGTTTGGTACAATTATACAGACTGAGAAAATCATATATGTATATCTCACAATAAAGAAATCAATCCTGTTGCTTCCCGTCCAACTTGTTGTTACTGTGACATGGTAATCTGATGTTACTAGATGTCACAGGTAATCTGACTAACACACTATTAAATCTACAAAGTGCTAATCTTATCGATAATTGCCTTGTTTATTATAGGAAACATTTAATGTCTGAAAGTGAGCATGATTGTGATTTATTGATATTGTACAAAGTGCTTTATTTTCACAAAATACATGTGATGTAAAAACAAAGTCGATTGATGTTATTAATTTATTCATGTTCATGTATATACTTTTTCAGTTTAAGACATGTACCTCTCCCCCATTCACATAGTCGAGGACAAAGTAGAGTTTCTCTGGGGTTTGGAAGGAGTAGTGGAGCCGAACCAAAAACGGGTGTTTCAAACTCTTGAGCAGCACATTTCTCTCAGCCATAATGTTTTTTTGCTAAAGAGAGACAAGAGAAAAAGGAGAAACAGAATAAAGGTAGAGAAGGGAACAAACACACCTTTGCTAGCTTGCATTTTTTTGTGTTATGTGTAAGTTGCGTATGTTGTTAATACATATAAATCAGGGACCACGAGAGGGGCAGCTAATAGTGATTGAATGATTTCTTCCTTATCTGTGTGAAATCACTGGAGTTATATACCACGGTTGCTGTAATGCCTTTTTCAGTCAATGGTTTCACAACATCACCAGCTTGGCATCTGGGATGGCACACAACATTATAGATTAAAAATTCCAAGTCTATTTATGAAATAAGATGAATGCACAATCAGAAATATCAACAGTGTACCCAAGAGAAAGCTAACAAGATGAAGCTGCTAACTACAAGATTACAGTATTTGTGCCTGCAGAGAGAAGAAACTGAATGTGGAGAAGCAAAGAAGCGGAGGAAGAGGATGAGCAGGAGAGAAGGTAGTGAGGAGGAGGTGTGAAGATGTGTGAGAGGATAGAGTGGAGGCGTCAAAGAGAGGAGTTACAAGGGAAATGTGAGGAGAGGAGTAGGATCACAAGCATGAAGAGATGAGGAGGAGACAAAGCAATATTTAACTAGACGAACCAATAGGAAACTGTGTCTCTTCATGTTGGCATCACCTCCAGGCTGTGTGAGAAAAACTACAAAACTCTGATGTGCCAGTGAGATGGAGATGAGTATACGCCACAAATATCCCAGCCATAGAGAAAATACATATTTCCAAACAAATTGAAGTGTATTTGCTGTGGTGGTTTGTGGGACATAGTTCAATTTGAGAGCAACATGTATTGGTTTCTTGTCAGCAGCAGGTGGAAGCTACTGTCACTTGACAAGAGCTTCAGCCCTCTTTGTCTGTACAATACAAGAGGTTATAATATGTCCTGTGAGCAGTGCTATGTCTTCAGGACAGATTGGAGGCTAGTCAGTCACTATTGGAGAGGGTGAGACAGGCTGGAGTGGGCCAGGGCTAGCTAATTAGCATGCTAACTTCAGTAGAAGAAAAGAAGTTGAAGAAACAAGAAGAAACATGAGTTAACATTGGAGTAGCTTTCCACTGCTGGAAACAGCTGTTGGAGAGTAAAGGAATGAAGTTTGATGCTGAACTCATAATCTTTTCTCTAGAGTAGGTAAACAGCTGCTAATGCTAATGTTGGCTATGTAGCAATAGCAAAACATAGCCCCATTAAGCAGTTTCCTACAGTGTTTTAGGTGACAAAATGCAATAGATACTCTCATTTGTTAAATCTTTGCATACTCTGCGTTCTAATATCTGTAGTTTGGATTTGTTTTTTCTATTTTTAAAAATTATTATTATGATTTAATATGTTTGAAACATACATTTTGATTTGAATTGTTTTTTATCATTTTCAGTACAAGCAAGGACATTTTGAGTTTCTTTTAAAAATGTCACATTTTCTATTTCAATATCTTAATATATATATACAGTATATATATATATATAATATTCCACACTATTTTAACACTGTCCTAAAAATAAACTGGATTTATCAAGTCGAGTTTTTTAATAATTCTTCATTTAAAGGCAGAAATGAATCACAAAAGCTTTCTAACCACTGAGGAGAAATGTCTGGGTTTTACAGGAGCTCTTTACTGTGTAAGAGAAATGCTGAATCTATGTAATTATTTGGATAAAAACTGGAATTAAAATTAAGTAAATGACAGTTAATCAGCCTGTGAGTGACAAACAAATGCGCCATGCAGCTCAGTTAGGAGTCAGGACACATTAATGAGGGAAATGTCATTTAGATTTAGAGGACTGACGTTGTAATTTAAGTTTCAGAAAATTACAGGAGGAATGAAATGGATTAACCATCTCTGTTCATAAAGCCACATAACGCTTCAACTTGAGCAAGAAGTAAATGCTCCAAATGAAAGGACAACAAGCGTCTGGACAGAATCTCTTTCAGTTGTTGGATGAACACACAAGTGGCTCAGTTTGTTTTCCCAGAGTCATAAAATATGTCCTTTGTACAGAACAAGCTGTAGATAAGATAAGATTCAGATCATGTTGCTGGGTCAAAACACTGTTTACTAATAACACTCAAAGATACTTACACACACTACACATACTACACACATTTTCTTTTGGTTCAAGTTGGGACATTTTCCACCATCATCTACTTTACCCTGGCACATCAGAGCACTGTGTAGTTCAAAATACATTCATTTATTCTGAAGGATTTCCTGGTTATGAACCCAATAAAAAATCATGTCTTAATCACTTGACGGTTTAGTTCATATGTTTAGAGGCAGCAGTATATTTATAATTTTCACATTATTTTGATCTGATGGGATTCAAATGAAAAGTTAATTTTTTAAGCCACAACAGTGCGTTTCTGAAAATCATATTCACGAAGCATCTTAAGGCTAAAAGTAGCTCCTAAGCCTAGGAGAAGTTAGAAATAGTGGAAAGGACTCCTAACCCACTGAGACCAAATCACAAAGAATCATAAATGGCTGCTGTCATTCCACGTTGCAGTGTTTTGGAAACCTTAAACGATGCTGAATTACTTAAAAGATACAAACTCAATCACAAGGGAATAATGATCATTGAGGAGTTTGTGAGGGATTAAGTAACATCTCCAACTAACTGAAACTACCCGATAAATGCAGAAATTAAGTATTTGGCAATGTTGTGCTAGTTGGCAACCAAGCTTCAACCTCTGAGGTTGTTCTCTGAATGGCCGCTTGAAAGCTCCAAAAGCAAGTCAATCCCCCCAACTTTACTGCAGAAAGAAACATGTTTATAGTCTGGTACAAAAATCAGTTTTGGTCTCCATAGCTAATTTCCTCCTTCATGACAACTGTACACAGGGTGAATTTTTATATAACTCACTCATTTTAATTTTATTAAGGCTTAAAGTTCTGCACAATTAAGGGCATGCCACTTTGAGTGATAGGCGGGTGAGCATATGCCTGCCCCAAGCCAGCATGAACCCGAAGTCTCAGTTTGACACGCGTCTTCTTCCTTTCCTATTTTTGGATTAGCCAGGAGTTCGGCGGAGTCAGGTAATGGCAAGATGGCGACGGCGGTACGGCCCCTCTGAGCTTCAAAACCACTCTTCAGAAACCTATGGGTGACATCATGGAGGCTACACCCATCTTTATTTACAGTCTATGTTGGCAACAGAAAAAAGCCAATCTATTCACCTAACAATAAATGCGCTCTGACCTGACATCATAGGACAATTTCTTTTAGATGTTCAACAATTACAGAGAAATAAAGCAGCTTCATGGTCAGTCTACCCACTGTGATCGGTGCCAGAGATAGAACGCATGTAAAAATTATTGCACCATCGCAAGACAAGGAGGGATTTGGAAACAGGAAAACAAAATCAAACCATCAACACACAAGGATGTAGCGGATGCTGCCTGTACAGCTGTAGACATTGTTGTACAGTGTCCAGGATCTACACGCGAGTCATGGATCTTAATGAAGAGTGACCTGAGGCAGCTGTTTGAAAGGATTATATTCCACCTGGATGTCACCTGGTGGGAGACAGGGGAAATCTTCACACACCTCAACCCACAGCCGGGACTACAACTACATTACAGTGAATATATAGTAAAATTAAATTCTCCTGGGTTGACACAAACCTCATCATACGGATGCATTTTGGACAACGCACTACTAAATAGCACCTAATTCGTCATTATTTAATTTGTATTTGTTTATTTCTCAGTGGTCTTTTTATTATCACTGCAGGATGTTGCACATTCATTTTCACTGGTACAGACGGTCTTTCATCAACCAATCGCTATGGTTCCTGCAAGCAGAATAGCAATGGAGTCGCACTCTGAGCTTGGGAGTTTTTGCTTTTTCTTAGTAAAAGTTGGTCTCAGCAGCTTTGTGAATAGGACTTAGAGAAAACTTTTAGGTAAAAACTTTTAGCATGACTAATGCTTTGTGAATATGGGCCCTGAGCATTTGTGTTGTTTGGTTGGTGTTCATAAAGAAATAATAAATTCAGAAAGGAACAGCTGAGTTGAGATTGGAAATGTCCAAAAGCCCACCTCTTTCTTCTTCAGGATGACTTTCTTCTGCAGCACTTTGATAGCGTAGAATTTGTTGTCGGCTTTGAGCTTGGCGAGCAGGACCTGCATGAAGGTTTGTTTGTGAGTGATTTGTTTGGTAAACAGTCTCTGCCACCATCTCCACACACGCATCAAACCTCTGAGAACAGCACATACAACACAGATATGTGATCTGTGCAAACAGATGATACTGAGAAATCTGAGAAGTGTTTAATACAAAGACTTCACCCTAAACAGGATTAACATAATTTTCATGTTTAAATACAAACCTGCCAACAAAGCAAAGAATTCATATTAAGAGTTTATTGTATTCTTTATGTGAAACACTCCTTTGGTGCCATTTTACTGGCATTGTATTAGTAATTTGCTGTTCCATTGACTGGGTGATGTTCAGGTAACCTTAAAAGGCCTAAATGGATTGTAAAGTTAATAATTCATGAAGCAGACAGTACATTTTGATCAGACAGAAGTCAGCACGTAGACTCTCTTTGACCCTGTCACCAATCTCTCTCCCTCTTCTACTACAATAAAATCGCTGCTGCAAACTGGATCCACAGAGAGGAACTCTTAATCTATATGGCCCACCATTAATACCTGTTAAAGGGTTTATCATTTTATGTAACGTAACCCCATGCCAGATTGAGAAGTTTCTCTGGCGCATATGTGAAGTGAATCAGTTACAATAAGGAAGCCTCTGAGAGAAAAATATTTTCAGTGGAGAGACAGATGAATAAGTAATTGTTTCAGTGTTACCTTTCCAAAGGTCCCTTTGCCAATGACAGCCAAGAAGTCAAAGTCAGTGGGCCTGGCACTGACACAAGAGAGAGAGAGTAATCTATGAAACGCATTATACAATATTAGCACTGTATTTGCAGTAACTTACAAATGCTGGAAAAGTCACCAGCAAGTCATTTGTTAAAACTGGCCCTTCTCACAAAAGTGGTGTTTTCTTCAAGAATGTTCTGATGCATAAAACACAGAATATAAACACAGAATATAAACAGTCATTAATGATGGTGTTTGTTGGAGTTTTACTAAATTGAGTCACAGAATTTTCTCAGAAGGATCAATAGCAAAGAAACGCCACCAGCAAAGACAGTAACATTCTGTTTTTGCTGGACTGGTATCTGTATAGTTGTGTGTTACAATAAAAACAGTTACATGCTGGTGCCATGAGAGCAGAGCTACTGACTGTGGGTTTGCTGAAGGTCCCAGATTGATGTCATCATGAGGAGAGGAGGACGGTGAGCGCAACTGGAAGAAGATAAAACACAAGTCAACAAAATTAAAGAAATCTGCACTTTGCATTGATTTGTCTAATTAAAGATACATAACCAATAAATAAGTGGTATTTAAAGACAACCACTTCTATTCACATGCACCATTGAGCAGCAGCAGTGACAGTGACAATGTTGATATAAATATTGAGCCTAAAGATAAAACATGAAAATCTGAGTCACATCACAGCATACGACTGTGCAGCTACAGACCCCCTGATGAAAACCTCTCACTGCTGGAGATCATCTGTTTGATATATTTCATGCATTCCACACAGTTGTCACCCAATTCAATTATAACAGTGTTGGTTTAGAGAATAACCCAAAACCGGATACCGGGGATGTAGTTTGTTAACATTCGGACATTTGTTAAACAAACAACCTCTTTGAAATCTGGAGTTAGGCATCAGACGTTTCCTCTGTCACATGGTTAAACCGCCCAGAGTCAAACAAAGTCAAATCTAGGAACAAGTAACATAAAAGAGACAGTGTCAAAACTCAGCTCAAAGATACTCACATTACTGTGTGCCATAGCTATTATCCATTCCACTGTCACTGAGAGAACAGAGAGGAGAGGAGATGAAGAGAGAGGAGAGGAGGTCAGCAACTGTTGAAGTTTGTGATTCTAACCTACAACCCTCTTCTCACGAGAGTCATAAAAAGCTTGGCGTGTGTGTGTGTGTGTGTGTGTGTGTGTGTGTGTGTGTGTGTGTGTGTGTGTGTGTGTGTGTGTGTAAAAATGAAATAAAGGTCCTGATTACTTGAGCTGAAGCTCCATACTTTGGATCTACAGTATATTAGTCAATCCTGGTGCAGCCACAAAAATATGATGAAAATAAGATTTTATCCTGAATATTCAAAATCCCTGACACTCATGGAGATCACTATATGGAGAACTTGCATCATTAGTTTTAATGTCTGTGCAACATCTGGGCATTATCTAAATCTATTTGGTATATTTCCTGTCACTAAGACTTTTTTGAATTACAGTGCTGTTTAAATCGTTTGAAATGGTCCAAATTGTTCTCATGTTTATGGCAGTCTGTCCACATTTACCTTTATACATCTACCTAAAGAAAACATCTTACTGACATGTAATCCAAAAAGGTGAATACATAAGATATATTCTGAAGTAAAAGCATGTTCATTGTTGACTTTGGAGTTTTGATAAAGACACTGCAAGTCAAAAATAAAATGCAACTCCTGAATAGGCTTTCAAGTCATAGTGAATTAATCTGAGACCTCAAAGCAAAGGTTTCTTAATAAATAAGGGGGAATGCCAGCAAGTTAAAACCATCACCCACTCCACAGTAATAAATTATGATAACATAACAATGATCTTCCACAGGCAAGTAAAGCTGCTTATCATTTGCCAGTAACATTAAGGTAAAACCTCCTGAGGCAAACAGCTGTTCTCTGTCCAAAGGTTTATTCCTCAGAGTGAGCACGAGACTCTGAATCACAAAATCACGCCAAACTCCAAAAACCAGCTGCAGTGCAATCAGACAAGAAAAGCTTTCTTTCACAGCCTTGAACCCCAAACAGAAAAGATCCATAATCTGCACATTTTTTTCAGGAATAATCTGTATAAAAGTATCAGTGCCACAAGTCAAATTTAAATATTTATTTACTACAGCGCCTTTTTAATAATATTAAGACTTTTCATTAAAAAAGAATTCATGTGGTTTCTCAGTACAGATTGGATAACCTACAAAAATATGACTATGAATCCAATATAAACCTATATCAGCCTAAAAGTGATATCACAGGGAGCTCAATATCCTGAGGTCATTATAAACACTATAAGTATCTCAGATGTCTTTCCTGGATTGCACTGTAATGCAGCAGCACAATAAGGCTCTTAGCATGCTGCTTTAACAGAACCCTTTCAAAAAGACCTTACCAACACAAGCAGAACATGCAGAAAACAGTCTCTGTAATTTAGGAATAAACAAGCACCGCACAGATAATCCAGGTGACCACTTTGCTCACCTGTGTGCAGAGAATGAGGAGGTCAGTGTGCAGGCAGTGTGCTCAGTTCAGGAACCTGAAGGGATTCAAAACAGACTGAGAGAGTGCAGGAGGCTGAGGTCAGTTCAGGAAGGTCAACTTCCTGAGAGTGAATCATTGATGAAGAGTTCCAGAGTTTAAAAGTGAGGTGGAGCAAGCAAGGCTGTCAGTGAGGGGTGGTGTATGTGTGCCTAAACTACTCCGCTCGGCTCTTTCAAAATAAGGCAAGTAGCAAGTAATTTTTTTGTCTTTGTTTATCTATGTACTGTATATTTCTGTTGCACAAATACAGAGAGCTTTCTAAAATATAGAAATACAAATACAATACACACAACGGACTCTGCTCTCACACTTATTTCAAATGAGCAACTTCACAGGTGTACTTTAGTAATTAGTAATTTACTCTTTAATTGTACTAAAATAATTTAAAGTACTTTTTTAAGTATATACATATATATATATATATATATATGTGTGTGTGTGTGTGTGTGTGTGTCTGTATGTGTATATACATGTATATCAAAGGTTTAACTGCTAAACACAAGATGTCTCTATGAGGTGCACTTAAGGTTCACTGTATTCACTGGCTTTTAAAGTAGTTGTCATGTCACAAAACACTCTTGTAATTACTCCTCTTAAACTTGCTTTGTGTTGAGCACAGACACACTTTCCTCTGTCAGCAAGTGAATGGAGAAAAGCCTTAGTGTCAAACTCTGCACATACATGATTCTGCACAGTGAAGCTCAAAAATCCAAGTGAAGTAACAATAAGCAGAACACACTATTAACAGAGGCTGACTTGGAACTTTTCCACTTCTGCAAATAAGCATACTTTTATTTTGAAAGCCAGTCTTCTTAGCATCCTCCTTCCAAAGAATAAGAAACAAGTCATGCACAACTGTTGTACCTTCTTGTATGAAACATTTACCACCCGACAGTCAATTGAGTACTCTCATTTTGCTGCATCAGGCTGCAGCAGCAGGTTATCAGCCACACTTGTTTTTCTGGCCTCTGCAGTGGAACATGAAGATAAGCAGTGAGAGTAAAAAGGGCGTGAAAGGAGTTGCCACCACCACCACAGCCAACTGTTGACAACAATATGGTCGATAGGGGGATGTGATACAAGCAAAGTTAGTTTATAGTCAATAGCACAGCACACAGAAGACACCTGTGCAAGCACAGGAAATGCAGTGTGTGATCCCTCAAATTAGACAAGAATCAGAGACATGAATCAGACAAGACAGCTTTGGACGTTTATTAATTCATGTGGATTGAATGACATTTGTGACCGAAAATTATCTTGACACGCACACACACGCGCATACACAAATCCCACCAGAGAGACACACAGAGAAGTCAAATTCGAGATTCCAGGAGCCCTTAAAACTTTCCAGTAAAATTGCTTTCATCTCACAATACCAAATCTAAACATTATTTTTTAACCTATTCTGACATAAAATGTAAACATTTCAAAGAACACACTGTAAATGGAGTTTCCATCACATGTAAACTGCAGAGAACTCCATTAACTAGATATCAAGTCCATGTTTATAGTGCTAAAATGTGTTTTTTTGCACTCTCTAGTGACCAAGTGTGGGAATATCATAGTGTGAAATCCATTTGGGTTTCATAGTTGTGCTAAAATGCCAATGCAAAATGTACTTTTCATATATTAAGAATTGCTAAAAAATAATTTATAATCTTTTGCATATAGAGATAAAAACTAAAACACTGTTACTTCTGTTCTCTGACTCACATTATTTATCAGAGGGTAACATTTTAAATTACAGCTCCCGTGTTTTTACAATAATGGTGCATTTTTAGAAAGAACAATGTGGAAAATTTCAAGGCAGTGAACACAAGTGAGTAATACTTAAGAACAATCAGACAACCCAGGCTGCAGTCAATGTTTTCTCTCATCTGTCAAAACCCTCAACCCTTTTCCAACAGCCAGAACAAAGCAAGTGTATTTATTTAATTTCCACTGTATTGTGTTATAGTAATAGAATTAGTCTGATAAATAAAGGAGCTGTAATATTAAGTGTTACTGAATACAGTACTCAACGTTTTTTATTGCACAAAATTTGAAGCTTGTAGGAGCCTCCCTGACCAGCCTCAGCCACTGCATTTCACTCTTCTCAGTTTTCGGTCACATAGCCATCTGCCCACAGTCCTCACGTCTCTTTAGTCAACATTTATATTTTCCTCAGTTCCTATTAGTAAATCTGTTTTAGTATTTTTAACTGATGGTTTTGTCCAAATGTTTGTAGAGTACTTGTGAAAATTTGGTCATATGTAAAATGGGTCCACCTGTGAAAGGTGATTACAGTTCCAGCTGACTGTGTAAACAGCTTGCATTATCAGGAATGAAACTTATTCAGGAAGTAAATGTACTAATAGTATTGGTTTCCGAGTATCTCCAGTGCGGGTGTGAGTGGCAGCAGGATACCGCATCTACAGAAGCCGGTAACACAACAGTTGTGTAGTCAAAACAATGACGATGTTCAGTGGTTTGGTAATAATCAAATCCCAATACTGAACCAAATGCATCAGCTGGAAAACTCCTGATGTTCCTCCTCACGTGCTTCAGGCTGCGCATATCCACCTTCCAGTTTGTCCATCATCTTCATGACATTCCTCCATTACTCCCTACAAATATCTGTTTCTCCTAATTTCCCTTCTTCTTCTAACCTCTCCTTTTTTCCCCCTTTACCCTGACTGGACATCACCCCCAACCCACCCCCCACCCCTCCCTCTCTCTGATGGGTACAGGACACCAAACACATGAAAAGGGGGTCAGGGCCTTTTCCCTGCAAGAGAATGAATTTGGCACATGATGATTGGCGGCTTGATGACCCCTGTGAAAGAGGGCAAGATCACTTGAGTCCCTCGTCTGTGCTCTTGAACATGAGAATGGCGTTAGAGATTTTGAGGGCGGGGCCAAGTTTGATGCTCATGATCTTCACAATGTCGGTCTGAGTGAGCAGCAGGAAGGCCTCCCCATCAATCATCTGAGGAGACATAGACAACAGTGGTGATGTGACTGGTCATTCTCACGAAGGGGTGGACAAAATAACAGAAATGTATTTATTATTATTATTATATTTATACAACAAAGTAGCATTGAAAGAGTCCTGAGTCAGTCTGGTGAAGATGATCATGGTCCGTTGTCTTTGAGATCGCAGGTGTATCTGACACCATAGCTTCTAGTGTTAAATCAATGTTATTATATTAATGGATCACATGACTATTTGTATTGAAAAGGCGTCCCTCGTAGTGACAAATCCAGAGAGAAATGTAGCTGCAAGTAGCAATGTGGTGGCCAGGGAGTCCCGCAAGCCAGAGTTGTCATAGCAACATGGTTGATTAAAGATTGGCTGAGATATGACTTAATTTCTTGTTATTTCAACTGAAATAGTAATGTTTGAATTCTTTCAAAAATTAAAAATCCCTGTCATCATTTTTGTGAGTCTTAGAGTTCTTTGGTAAAGACTTTGGAGGAAACTTTGGAGGAGACTTTGAACAAGAATTGTATTTTTAAGGCAAACACGTCAATGCATAGTTGCCATAATGTATTTTTACAAACTGCAGTGCCCCTTAGAGGGCAATTGATGCCGGTGATTTTGGCCTTTCTCAAAGTGGGCTTCCAAAACCATGTATCAAGTTTGGTCTACATACATAGAAGCTGTTGCTGACATATGACCTCACTTCCTGTTTGGTGGCTTTGCTGCAGTTTTTATGACGGACGAACGCTTTTGAAAATCAAAAATCCTTGTGATAACTTTTGTGAAACTTGTCTTGAAGATCATTAGTGGAGAATGGACAAAGTTTGTCTGGGAAGCAGCGTTTAACTAGGCTTGATCCATGGAATCCAATGATACCTCATTTTTGAAAATTGAGCATATGAAAAAGGGATTGGGTTGACAGATGGGACAGATTTTTTTTTACAGTACATTCTCCTCCAGCAAATGTGGGGTTATCATTTTGATATGCAAAAATGTAGTCACCAAGGTGTATGAGCTGAAAACAGACTCAGAGGGACGATGGGTAGCTCTGGACATAGACATAATGGGGAGAAGATGTGATACTTGCTGGTCATTTAATATATCACAGCTACAAAATGAACCATCATATGTTTTTATTAGACAACAAATATTAGAATACTATGAAATTAATGAACAGTAAATAATCCAGAAGTGGCCTGGGATGCATTTAAGGCATATCTGAGGGATAGATTAATACAGCATTCCTCTTACTTACTAAAAAAGCAGGCATCTCAGTGACTTTCTAAATTGGAAATTAAAATAAAGGACCATGAGAATAAATTTGCAGATAGTGAGGATCTGAATGCATTCACCAGATTAAGCAGGGCAAAGGTTGAGTTAAACACCATCAGAAAAGAGCAGAGTTTTCATTGTTCAGATGCAGGCAAAAATATTATGAGCAAGGAGAAGGGGCAGGAAGGCTATGGCTCAGAGGGTGAAACAATGACACGCCCAAACTGGGGGGGGTGGGGGGTGGATTTCTAAAAGATTTCTATGAGGCGTTTTAAGATTTGTTGGCCCTGAAGCTTCTCACTGTTTTTCAGGATGCGTTCTACAGGGGAAACTTACCTAAGAGTATGCGGGATGCAATAATAACATTGATTCATAAGAAAGGTAAAGACCAGCTGCTGTGTGACAGCTACAGACCAGTGTCCAGTTAATGTGGATGCAAAAATTTTAGCTAAGATTCTAGCAACAAGATTTGAGGGGTACCTGCCCACACTGATTCATCCAGATCAGGTTAGCTTCATTAAGGGCTGAACATTAGCAGATCATTTACGTAGGCACTTGCATCTTGCATGGCAAGCGAGGAACAGTGCTGAATCGTGGTGGCTTTCTCTCTGGATGTAGAAAAGGCATTCGACAGAGTTTCGTGGGAGTATTGTTTGCAATACTTGAACAGCTTGGGATGGGTTGGTCATATATTAAATGGGTAAAGCTGCTTTATGAATGCCCCAGGGCATCTGTCATCACAAACGGGAATATTTCTGCCCCCTTTAAACTTTTACACAGGGCCAGACAGGGTTGCCCCCTCTCTCCACTGATGTTTACTCTAAAGAGAAAAGACTGTTGGAACCCTTCTCAATACAGGCTTTTCTTACTCAGGCAGGAGGGGATATACCATATAGGAACCGTGTTCTGGCATTTGCTAGAGATAGCTGGAGAAAGGCCAGTCTGGTATGTAACATCAATCCCTATGATACTAAAGGATCATAAATATGGTACAATAAGTCATTGAAAATTGATAAAAATCTATTTTCTGAGAAATTTGGGTAAGAGCGGGAATAATGCTGATCTGTTTGACGAGAATCATTTGCCAAATACCATATACCCAGGAAAGATTTTTGGAAGTTTATTTAATTGAGTAGTTATATTATGACTGTAGATAGAAAGAAAAGACTTACTCCTGTTGTTTAAATCCAGGTGTTTTGACGTTTAAATTGGAAACTTTGAGGGGGACATCTAGGTTTTATAGTCTGCTTAGAAAACACCAATTCCCAAACAACAATGGTGTCAAGAACACTTGGGAAAAAGATCTTGGAATATCCATTCACAGTGAGGCTTAGAGCAAGGTGGTAAAATCGTGGTTTTCCATAGCCCAGGACATGCAGACACGCCTAATCTTTTTTAGAATACTGAATAGGAATTATTGGACCCCATCAAAAATGTTATGTGGCTTAGGAATGATGATACATGTTGGAGATACAACAAAGGCAGGGACACACTGTTTCATATGCTATATGAATGTGAAATGGTGCATAACATAATAAACATAATAATTGTTAGAAATAGTCAACTGCATTAATAACAGAGGTAAATCTCAGTGTGAATCCAGCATTATGCATATTCGGTATTTTGCCTGTGGAAGTTAATTTCTCATCAAAGTAGTGTTGCTGGGTGAAACTGGCCATGATAACAGGGAGCAGAATAGATTTAAGGCATTGGAAATCAAAAGAGCATATCAGTTTTAATGAATGGAGGGACAAACTGGCTAAGATGGCTTCCTATAAGCAGCTTATCACAGGGCTAATAACAGTCTTGATGTATTTAGGAAGGTATGGGGCTCGTATTTGAGTGCCATAAGTAGAGGTAATTGCCAGTATGTTCAGGTATGCCATCTCTACTCTTTTCGAATCATATAAGTGTCTATGCTCAATGGACTGAAATGAAGTGCAATATGGAGGCGTAATAGCCTGCATCACACACTGAAGTATGTGCATGTTGTGTTCTTATTTTATTTTGTTTATTTATTTATTTATTTTTTTAATTTCAGTATTTTGTTACCTTATATTCTATATGCGTGGATTTCTTTTTGTCTTTAATGTATGTCTGTAAACTGAAAAAAGCAATAAAGAGGTTCAATCATAAAAAAAAGAAAATCGAGCATATGGTTCAAAAGGAGGAAGAGGAAGTTTAAAGAAGAAGATGAAGAAATCACCTGCAGTTCCGCTCATATCTACAGCTTTTTTTTTTAACTTTTTTCGGCTCATTGTTTTTGTCTTACAACCCACAGCTTAACTGTTTTGGTTCATTGTTATCACTCTCATTAGCATTGGTTTTGGTTTCAGCAGGCAGCTGTTCCCAGCTGTACCCACTGTACACTAACTGCCCAGCACCAAACAGCAGACAGAAACAGTTTGCAAGTAGCTGGTGAACATAGTGGAGCATTTAGCAAGTGAGACTGAGATTTCCCTTAGAAATAGCTGGAGAACAAAACAGAGCTAAATGACAGAATTTTGGACTTACATTCACCTGATATACACTAACACAACTCATAGATCTGTATCCAGTTTGTTTTTGCTCTCTCTATTTGGCCAGATGTGATGCACTTACATGGTAAATGTGTCAATAATCATGATCACATGTGCCATGACAGCAGAGCATCATCAGCAAAGAAGAACCATGATGACAAGTAGATGTTCAGCAACACTGATTGAATGACACCTAAGGGTGTTTTCGCCCATGTGATTTTTAGTCCGGTTTAACTGAACCCCAGTTTGTTTTCCCCCTCAGTTCGATTAATTTGAGCAGGTGTCAAAACAGTAATTGCACCCGGGTGTGGACCAAAACAATCGTGCCGAGGAGGTGGTCTCCGTCCGGTCCCAGACAAACTCTGGAGCAGTTCATTTTTGGTGTGAAAGAGTTCTGAACTGGATTGGACCTCACTAGCAGGTGAACTCACAAGTTTGAACTCAACAATTCTTGTAACCTTCTTCCCGTGTTTACTTTCCTGCTCCAGACTATTGGACCAATCAGAGGAATAAACATTCTCACATGGTTTGTAATGATGCATTTTGGCTCAATTGAATTTTTCTCTGTGTGAAATCAAGATTATAAACAATCAACTGAATTGGACCTGAGCAAACAAACTTTAGGTGTGAAAACACACTAACTGACTGTTGTTTAGAACTGTAAAATGTTTTCACTACACTCTGTGCTACAGTGCAACATGTCATGTGAACTTTGTGTGAATAAACCTTATATTAATTGGGACACATTTAGTGATCTCACCTCTTCTTTGAAGAGACGAGCCTGTTCTTCACAACCAATTAGATTCTGGACAAACCTGAAGACCTGCAGTGCAGAATTCAGAACTTGAACTATCAAAACAACCCCAAACATTATAGAAAGAAAATAAATAAATATGAAGGTAAGGGATAATATTTGCTGACCTCTTCAACACTCCATGCTGCCACCTGGCTGGCGTGTATGCCTTGAACGCCGGGCAGCAGCTTACAGTGCTGCTCCCAGCACAGAGACAGAGTCCTGTCCGCCTGACTGCTCAGAGCCGACATGAACAGTGACGGATACACGCCCTCTGAGGACATGTCTCAGGGCAAACACACACGAAAATATGATTGGTTGACACACAAAAACATGTTTTTTTCACAACAGACATTTTGATACATCATAGCAGGGAAAGCACAGGTGTAAGAAATCCTGGCTTAAATGAAACAGTATCAGTATTAGTTCCACCTCTGCTTTTCCTACTATGACAAGTCAAAACATCTGCAGAATTTTCCAATTTGACTATTATGTACCAAAAAAATCTACAACTGTAGGATATGCACAGTGCATTTAGAAAACTTACTCTGGTAGTCTCTCTGCTGGTTCTTCCTGTATTTGGGAGGACGACCAATCCTGAAACCAGAGGAAAAGATTAGTGTGAAACTAATTAAAACCTGGACACATACAAAGACACACACACACGCACACACGCACACACACACACACACACACACACACACACACACACACACACACACACTTACATACACACCCTTACCTGCCACGGTAATGGTTCTTCTTGGTCCTCTGGCCAAAAAAGAGGTTCCTCTTACACTCTGAGTCTGACAGGTCAGCCTTCAGCCTGCCCTGGTTACGCTCAGCCAGTGGGCAGCCGGATATGCAGTGATGGGCAGTGAAACGACCGGTCACGTGGCCTGAACCATCACAACCAGGAGTTGGACACTTCCTGTTTCAAAGACAGATGCCCACAGTCTAATTGGCCTTAGTGCATTTTAAGATCTACAATCACATATAATTTCAGAAATGTTTTTCAGGTTTTTTATGGCCCAAAATTGGTATCGGGTAATGATGTGTATCATTTAAATCAATGATCAATCAAATGACCTGACAATAGAACTGAGTTGAGTGCTGACCTGTTGTGGAAGCTGTACTTGTTGGTTCTGGGGTGGCTGATGGGTTTGCAAGGAACAGAGGAGGGGTAGGTGGACTGGCCCATAGCAGGAGGCTCCCTCACTCCTATGTACATACAAATACAGACAGATGAATACACACACACACACACACACACACACACACACACACACACACACACACACACACACACACACACACAGCAACATGGTCACAAACCCTCTTCAAGCACTGCACTGTATCAGATAATGCCTGTAAGAAGTTATGCAGATCTTTTTGACAGCAGATATTTTGACTTGAGGAACAGCACAGTTGTTAATAATAACTTTAATGATGGCTGTTCAGTTCAAGTGTTACATCCAGCCATGACACAATATGTGGATTGTGCTACATGGAATTCAGCCATGATTGATTTTTATTATTTACATTTGTGCTTTCTCTAAATCTAAAGTCTAATCAGTTCGTCCTTGAGTCCAAGTGAAAGTTTGTGCCAAATTTGAAGAAATTCCATCACGGCGTTACTGAGATATCGTGTCCACGAGAATGGGACATATGGACGGACAACTTGAGAACAATATGGCTCCAGCTCTGACTGTTGCTGACACAGAGGAATAAAAATAGGAATGAATAATCATTGTAATAAAATTAATAAATTAATCCATCGGTACATCGATCAAAGGATAGATCAGGAAGGATTACAAATAACAACATCGGTGAAACAATAAAAAAGTCAATAGCAATAGAGTAAATGGTGGAATTTATCATTTATGGCAGGATAGTAAGAAATATATTGGTGTATTAACAAAATTCAACTGCAAACAATGAAAGTTGCATAAATACAGAAAAGTATATAAAATAGGTTTTACAAAAGTCATTTCATTTAGCATTTCAATCAATAGAGCACAAAATATTTTTGTTACAATTTTTCATGCTATCAAGAATAATTTTGATTTGTGTTTTGCAGAAAAGTGACTTCCAGCTTTCAATGAAGTACAAACAGAGTGCAGTTTTGTAGTTGCTACCGTGTGGCTGTTGTGTTTTGGGGTCCCGTGGGGGAACTTTCAGTGGGTGACTGGTCGCTTCACACCAGCCTGCTGGATGTATGTCTGGGTGATCTGAGTCCATCCATTCATCATAGACATGACTCCAGCCATCATAATGGACCTGAAGGAGCAACAGAGATGGACAGAGCTGTAACACATAGAAATACTGCACATGCACCCACACAGCCCATCTGTAGAATGGTTACATGGTTGGTTTACAAAGATGTAGATTATAATATTAGCACATTTAAGCACACTCGAGGAGCTGTAAAAACATTTTACACACTATCACACACATACAAGATAATAAAATTCAAAACGTCAGACATTAGTACTTAAATGTCCAGGACACACACACACACACACACACACACACACAATCACTGAGTATTACCTTAATGCGGTGAGTCTCGACCTCCTCCACTGTGGCCACCCTGATCAGGCCGGGACTTCTCTTGTCCACGGCCTCCAGTTTCATCTGAGTTTGGAAGCTGTGGGCCACACGCTGCAGACAGAGCAGAGAATGAGAGGAACACACCTTCAGTCATTCTTTCAATAAAGCATTGGTTTAACCTGCAACATTCTTAATTGATAATATTTAAAGTTATAATCTGTAACTTTTCCACATTAAAATGTAATCTAAAGTCTAATAATGAGTATGAGCATATGGTAATGCACTGTGTCATGTGGCCTCCTGTCAATGACATCATATCCTCTATGATCATGTGTCAGTGTAGTGGTTTCCTGCCAGAAGCTCAACATTGACTTACATCTACTTTTTTATACCTTGGTGTTTTTCAACTCTATATTTGAACCAGATGATTTTAGTCATCAGACGACTGGATCTGAAGTTATCAGAGAAACAAGCTGAGTAAGCTCAGCTCAGCTCCCAGCCGCTGGAGACGTCTGTCCTGTCTTCACTGAAGAGCGTCAGTGAATCTCTGATTTTGAGTGAAACTGTTTTCTGGGTATTTCTACTGGTTTTAATCCCCTGGTCTGTTTGTTATGGAGAGGAGGACACCTCTGTTGATAATTCAGCTGATGGAAAAAAGCCTGCTGAACGTCTGGTTCATAAGTTATCAGAGAAACAAGCAAAAGAAAGGTTAGCATCAATCTCAGCTCCAGCTCTTCCTTGTTAAAGTAGAGAGATGACAGGAAATGGGGAGAGGGCTGCAACACTCAAACCAGGGATGTTGCTGTTCATGGTCAGAATCTTAAGGTGTTTTATTACCACTTCAAAGTTGTTTTGTAATCAATTCACGTGCATTAGCATCCGCTATGAAAAAGTCACACCTAAACTGTGTCTAATGTACAGTACCTTCGGCTACAGTTGTGATTTTCATGATATTGTGTAAGTAACTGTTATTTGTTGTGACAAACCATGTATCTCATTATTTCAAATTACTCAGACTCCCACACTGTTGCTGCCAGCCCATACCACAGAACCATACTGCAGTTCAACTGGATTCATGCTGTGAATTAAACACATTTTTTCTTTGTTCTCACCACTTTAAAGGCATCAGCAGCCACCGCCTTAGAACCAGTCTCCTCTAGGTAGTGAGACCAGGAGAACCGGCCCTGGTCTGGGTAATCTGGTGCAGCAAACAAATTCACATCACACAGAGAATACAAACATAAATATTCCTCCACATTGTCCTTCACAGGTTGCGCAGTATGCTCCTTATCTGTAATTTGTGCAAATGTTTGCAATTTATAGTATCAGCTATAAAACCCATTCAGAAAAAATTCCTTTACATGTACAGTGTAGTTCAGGCATTCACTTGCCACAATCACATCTCTACACTTGGTGTGTACTCTATAGACATGAAAGGAACAAAATGACAGGAAGGATAACCGGATCACCCCTGGTATGACTATGAACGTGATTAAATTAATGATCAACAGAGGACACACTGGTCACCTTGGGGTGGTGTTAGGGGCAGGTTCCTCTCCTGGCACCAACCAATAGGATGAATGTATGGACTGCTGGCATCACACCTGCAAATTTTGACATATAACAACAACAACAGCCAGGGTGAGTTTACAGCAATGTTGGTATTGGCATAAATTACATGACAGATAGTAAATCAATAGTCAAATGGCTACATGTGATGTGAAAGACCTTACAAACCCAGTCTCAGCACTCTTACTCCCCCTGCATCCTGCCACAGAGAGCTGAACACAGATAAAATAAGCCACCTGTATGTCATATGTGGGATTCAGTCATTTGTTTGACAATATGGTAAAATACACTGCTGCATAACACAAGCTCCTCATGTGTTTATTTATCTATTTATTTATTCATAACTAATTTTTATTTCATTGTTGAGCCATTTATTTTAAGGGATAGGAATTTAGGCAGAAACTAATGTTATATTGTTATAGACATAAGAATTGTTAAAAAGGAGTTACATGGATGTCACATGCTGACAGGTAAGAGCAACCTGAGGACATCAGAGGTCTTGATGTGGTTGACTGAGAGCTGCTAATGAGTAGATGTGATTATCCTGGTGTGTGTTTATGCTTTACAGAACTGGGTGAAAATAAACATAGAGATTATGCACTTTAAATGTCAGGTTTATCCACCCCAGTGTGCTCCATATATAATCAAAGGAACTGTGTAAGACAAAGTTAGCAATTAGTGAAGACGGGGGAGCATTTAACAGTGAAGGAGCTAGATATTTTTATAAGGAGTTAAGAGACCATATCAGAACTAAAAGGGGATTAAATGTTGGCCATTGTTTCATCAGGTGAACACAAACACATCTTCAAAACTAGAATTACCTCCTCGTGGTTGTCTGCCTCCACCACTCAGACTAGTTTCAGGTTACTTAGATTTCAGGTTTGTTTATCCAGAGTCATATAAAATATGAACCATTTGTGTGAAATTTTGTCATAATTGCTGTGAAGTCTTGAGTAATTGCTAAAAAGTGTTTTGTGAGGTCACACTGACCTTTATCTTTGATCTTTGACCACCATCCTTGAGTCAAAGTGAATGTTTGTGCCAAATTTGAAGAACTTTTGTCAAGGCATTACTGCGATATCGTGTCCACGAGAATAGGACGGACATACAGACGGACAACCCGAAAACAATATGGCTCCAGTTCTGACTGTTGCCGGAGGCAAAATGAATGTTAATGTTTCTCTGTGTCTGTTGAATGTGTAAGTAGGCTATTTTCTGCTTTAGCTATAGCAACTTTATATAGTGATAATGTGTCAGGGGTGTCAGTCACTTTCTTTGTTTTAATGCTTGTGACTTTTCTCTTGATGGCAGGAAATATTAGAAGAGATCCATGGTTCTGTTCTCAGTATTCTCACTCTACATTTAGCAACTTCTCAGAATATCACAAACCTCAGTTTCTGCATCGTTGCTGTGTATCATATTCATTCAATCATTTCCAAAAGCCCACGCATCCAGAACTTCTTTGAGACTCACCAGTAGTCATATGTGTCATCCCAGTTGTCAAAATGAACCAGGAAGCGGTCGTCCACCATGTCTGTGACAGTTGCTACACAGATGAGGGAGGGGTTCATACGGTCAACAGCCTCCAGCTTCATTCCTATCTCGAAACCGCACTTCACATCAATCTAAACAGAAGGTGAAAATATTAGAAATGACATGACAGGAGCACATAAGCAAACAGAGACAGAGAGACTAGTGGACTACAGCTGATAAAGTAAAAAATATTTACAAACTGAGCACTGCTCAAACATGAATTTTGTGGTTTGACTGGTTCAAAGCTTTTGTTTATGATTTCACCAACATATAGCTTTATGATGTTTTCATATTAAACATTATTATTAAAACAAATATCAGTCAGGTCTTTAAGGTTGTATTAGCATCTACTTAATGTAAAACATACTTTCTGAGACAGAAAGAAAATAAAATGGTTTAAAATCAACTTTTTTTATCATGGGATTTGAGTTTTTCCAACCTTAAATCTTTCACCTCATCCATTCATGCTTGTAGATAATACAACTACCGTATATTATACTGTATAGCAGCAGTTACCCTCCCAGGACTGGCAAACAGTTCTTTGGGAGCCACTTGTGCTTTAGTCATTCTCAGGTAGTTGGTCCAGGTAAACTCCTCTTCTTTGCAGCCTGCAGGACAGACACAGATACAGATGATTAACAAGATGCATATTTTGGGATGCCACTCTCATATCTGTATGGTGAATATACCAGGCTTATCTTGGCATAAAGACTGAAAACAGGGTGAAACTGCTAGCATGATTCTGTCCTAAGGTAACAAACCCCACCTACTAGCACCTCACAAAGGCATTAATTAACACAGAATATCTTGTTCCTTTAATATATACAACAACTGAGCAGAGCCTTTTAAATTGACTATTTCCCAGCTAAGAAATAAAAAAAGTAGTCTTAAGCAGAACGTATTTCACAATTTAAATTTTGTCTTTTCTTTGGTTTTTCGTGGTGCACAGTGTTGTCTCTGACCTTTGGGAGTGTGCAGTTTGTGTCCTGTGCTTTCACACCAGCCTGCAGGGTGGATGTCAGGGGAGTTGGCATTCACCCAGAAGTCATGGCAGTCAGAGTAGCCGTCAAAATGGAGCCGCAGCCGGTAACCACAGACCTGGACGATCACATGATACATTAGAGAGAAAAAAGCAGGCTGGAGAGGAACACACTGGGCTGTACTCTTGTGAGGAAAGGGTGATTTTTAATCCTAAAAAATCCTCCTGGCCATTAAGATCCATTGACCATGTTAATGTATGCCTGGCTCACCTCAGCCACAGTGAGGACGAAGTACATGGATGGATGCTGCGGGTCGATGCCTTCCAGCTTCATCCCCTGTTTAAAGCCGTTCTTCACTGTTGGCACCCTCTGAGACTGGACACACAGCATGAAAGAGCAAATGTTTCAGTACAGGACACAGAGATTAAAATAAAATGAACTGAAAAGAATTCATCCTTGTGGGGAAATTGGTTCAGGGTCGGGCTGGGTTTGAAAAATAAGATTAATATTATAAGAGAATTACTAGGGCTGCATGCAGCATTTTCTCAAGGGTTAATATACATTTCTCATTTCCTCACTTGTCAATGTTGTACTATTCTTTAAAACTGAGGCCAACAGAACCCTTCCTGTCCTACAAGGAGAGTAAAGCGTGTATAAAGAGAGTGCTAGTGTATGTAGCACTCACTCAGGCTGACACAACAGTCTGGAAATTAAATTCTAACATACCTCTTGGAAAAGCTTGTTGGAAGCAGCAACGGCTTTTGTTTCCTCCAGATATTGAGCCCATGTCCACTGCTCTGTCTTACTGTCTCCAGCTCCAGCAAAAAATCCAGTTACTTGAATCATTTATACAATGTGCATTACAGCAAGATATTAATGGAAGACAAACTTGAACTAAAGAAAACTTAATGGAGGAGCAGATGAGAGAAAAGATATTAGGAAGAGAGTGAAACAGATTCCCTGAGCAACATGTGTTGAGAGATTGCTGCTCCTGTAATATTATATATATAAATAAATACATATGTTCATCTTAAAGTAAAATAAGGTTCAGTCTGTGGGAAAGATACAGAGAAATGGGTAGAAAAGTAATCAAAGATCAGGAAAGGACGAGGTAAAAGTTACTATGGATGTACAGGTAACTGGCTCACAACAAAATTCAATGCAGCAGACCTGTAATAAATGAAACCCACAGTTTTTAATAGTGTCAGAGAGACAGTGATTGAACTTCGAGGTAATTCTAAAGTCATGATATATCAGGGATATATTGTTATGACTTCACTTGATATTGTTAAAGTGTCCCCCTCTATACGTAAAGGAAAGGAAAAAAGAGGAAAAATAGGCACAGCAAACAAATGAACAAAGAAGCAACACAAAAAATGAAAGATGAAATGAGACCAACAAAACGACACATATAATAAATGATTAGTCCAACCTCCTCTGATGTGTCTGCTGTCTGCTTTAGAGTCATCCATTTTTTCATCCTAAAAAAAATATACATGAGCGTAGAGAACAAAAAGGCAATACAGTCACTGAGTCAGAGCAGATTTTAGATTTTTGACCTCAGTCTGCTTTTTCTACCATGTCACTTACAATATTTTAAGTCATGAAATGCCATAATCATGCTCATCTGACTAAACTGATAAGATATAAGAACATCTGCTTATCTCTTTGTTATCTCCAGATGTTAAGTGGAAACAACAATGCTGTCTCACCGTGCCCTCGATGTCAGAGTCTTCCTCAGAGGGACTCAGGTACTCCTTCCTCTTCCTCTTCCTCATGGGTTTCAGGTGATCAGGGTTGAGGGAAGAGACCCTCCCGCCTGCTGGCACCTTCTCCACCCCGACACTCCTCCTGAGGTGCAGAGAGGACAAACTTCTATCATGATTGTGTTTAATTCCACCTTCAACACTCAGTCATAGATAGATAGATAGATAGATAGATAGATAGATAGATAGATAGATAGACACACAGGTGACTGATATACTGAGACTTTAAAATGAATGCTTGTACTTGTGCACACGTGTATGTAGAGATGCATAAATGAGCATAAATGACAAGCAGCTTTTGTGAACACACCTGTCAGTGATGTGCTCTCTGCGTAGGTCCTCTGTGTAGGGCCTCTGGGCTCTGGGATCATGGTTATGTTGTCCTGGTCCGACCTGGACTTCAGGTTTGACTGTCACCAGCCTGCCCGGCTCCACAGTGGCACCTCTCACAGAGCTGATAGGAACCGACACGTCTGACACACAAGGACCAGGTATGTCAGGTAAAAGGCTCCAGGTGAAAACTGATGATAAACATTTAAAGTTTAAATCTAAATTAAAAATCCTGCTGTTGGTCTTCTGCTGTAAATTACTGCACTGTGATTGTACTTCTGGTCTATTCATATTTTTTGACTATTTCCAAAACTTATTGATGACATGAACCTACAGCTTTTGCTTCATAAAGAGAAGCTCTGCTGTAGCTAATGTAATTATTACGAATTTCTACTTGACACAAACACAAATGATCATTGAAGAGCATACTTGTGCTCCTATGTTTAGTAACAGTCACTAACTAGCATGACATCTGCAACAGGAGCAGACATACTCTGATTTTTATTGCTGTAATATATGTAATGTATATGTTTATATGTAATAATAACACAAAAGCTTTAATGATCAAATGTGTGCTGTGATATGGGAGATGTGGTTCATCTGAAAACAAAAAAGTACTATTTCCAGATCTCTATTTTTGTGTCAGGCATGATGATGGTGAAATCACCAACTACTGCTTCTGAAATGTTTTCAGTGCTGTGTGCAAAAAGAAGAAAATGTTTCACTAAACTGTAGTATTTTGTGTTTGGTCACTGACGCAACGCAACCTTATGTAACCATGAGTCTACCTGGCTTGTCTGCTGGAGCACCTTCTACGTCAGCGGATCTCCCAGAAGTCCCTGCTGCTGGTTCAGTGGTGCTGCTGGTGGTCCCTGGGGTGATCAGTGTGCTCAGCGTTCCCACGTCACTCACACAGAACTACAACACACACCACACACCCACCCACACCCACACACGCACACACATCAATGGATCCATCTGTCAAAATGCATCCTGATCTTTTACAAGTCTATTCAAGCCCTTTTATCCTCAGAACACTACCAGACATTTACAAAATGTGCAGTTGTTTCCAGATACATCTCCTGTTTCAATAAATAGAAATAAATGTGATCATGATGAGTCAGGAGCTTAATGAGATATAATTCTGACTCCCTTGTTTGGCTTTGTTACTGTGGTCCCCTTCATACTAACCCAGTGGAATGACAGCAGAAATTTACTCCAGTTATAGTATTAATTTGCTTGTTGTTGTATGAGCAACTAAAAATGGGAATGAGTGGGTGATGAGGTTATAACCTGTCTTTAGGGAATCTTGGGTGTGTTTTTTATAAGTTAAAAGCTGTCTGATTAGAATCCAATCACCCACAATGACTGTATTAAATGCATGGTGTAATCAGCAATAAAGCTCTAGTTGTTTACGTTGCTGTTGCTATTTTTGCCTATATATCACAGTTGCCAGTTGAGATAAACAAGAAAAATATTGTCCTTGCCTGCATTCAAAGCCAAGACATAAAACAGGCCTTTTCCCTTGTCCTGGTTAGTACATCATTATGTGCAACATTAGTCTCTTATTAAGGGTAAAGTGATGACCAGTTAGGTTCTGTGTGAGCACAACAGTATATCAACTTGGGTATTGGTGACAAAAACTAACATTGAATTATGGGCACATGGGACCTGGTACACAATAATTTCACAGTGTCCAGTTCAAATTCCTATCAAATCAACATTGACACTTAGTATTTAATGCATGGTTTTAACTCCAAGGCTAAATTCTTGTAGTGAGCCAAAGACATTAATGACCCCAAATTATAATGTACATACACATATATACAGAGTCTTGATCTCAGTTTAACAGTTGTAATGCATTATAAATTTTGTGATTTTATTTAAATGTATAGATATTCTTTAATTTATTTTTTATTTTTTGAATGAGTGATGTTGAATTTCTCTGACCAAAAGTCTAAAAATCAAAACTAAGAAAGTCTCATTTGAGTTTCATATTTGGCAATTTTAGATAATAAATGACTTTTTATTAATCAATTATCATGAATTAGTTTCCTGTTAATGCACTAATAAATTGCTCAACCCATTTCAGTAAATTTTGTAATTGGGGAATTTTTGAAATTATAAATATTTGTCTGTCTCCTTACATTTTATTGATGCGCACCATGGACACAGTGTTGAGCTTTCCAACCTGAGTGTGACTTGAGCTCATCTACTTTCTCTGTGAATAAGATTAATGAAACTTTACCAAGAGAGCCACGATCTATAAAGCTCTTTAAGCAAATGAAAAATAGCTTAAAAACTTCACTAAACTAGATGCTGTGAGGAGATGTAGGCTGATACACCTACAGCCGATGTAGCAGAATAAAACACTGGATAATTTTCACAACACCAGAAAGATTATTTACCTTGAGGTTGCTGCTGGGTAGTATGGCCATCCCTTCCTTCCACTCCAGGACATGGACAATGCTACAAGCCCCACCCACCTGTGCTGTCAGGGTGGGTGTGGCCGTCTGATTTGCTCTGCCTCCTTTCCCTGGGTCTCCCACGGCAACAGCTGGAGTCACATCCACCTTCTGGTGGCTGGGAGCAGGAGCTGAGGAGAAATGCATTCAGATTTATCAACTTTTTCCCTGAGCCCCACCGAAAAAGCACAATTCATGAAAAAGAAAAAGAAAAAACAGATATTATCATCAATAAATCTCATAATAATAAAATAACCTGTATCAATGCAAAAATTTCAATTTAATCATTTAAGTTTCCATTGCACATACCTCATTTTTTATTATGAGTAACTAGTATTTACTTCTAGTCATTAACTCTATCTACATTTTTATGAACTCAGGCCTTGCTGTACCATGTTGACATGTTTGCCCAAGACAATAATCTTGTGCAAGCATCACATTTGAAAAAAAGTGATACATATATGTTGCACTTTCACATTAGTAAATGGAGGCATTCTGAGACACGTGGTAGTTATAAACTAATTCAACAAACACCAAGCTGACAGGCAGGTGATAGGAAACACCCTCTACACTGAATTTTACATTGTGTGCCATGCAGGCGGGATGAGGTGTATTGGAAATCCTGTATTCAGTACTAATGTACACTGCGTTATGCAATATGAAAGAACTGACTGCTCTAACCATGGTCTCTGTGGTCTTATATAAAGTAATTTTTATTATCGATTAATGTGATTATTATTTTTTCAATCAATCAATAAATCCTTTAGTTTATGGAATGTCAAAACAAAATGACGTCTTGATTTGTCTGTCCAAAAGTCCCAAACCCAAAGATATTCAGTTTAATACTCCCCTACGAGGCAGAGAGAAGCAGCTGTTCCTAAAGCTTGAAACTGAGAAGATAGAGCATTTTTGCATGAGAAATGACTGAAATGATTGATTAGCAAAATATTTGCTGGTTATTTTTCTGTCTCTTGACTAATCGATTAATCCAATAATCTCTTCAGCTGAAATGACAAAGAATTTTACTGCCACATGTGCAAAAATATCTTTACTTTGTTTATCCATTGGCCTCTCATTAACCCACATCTGGGTTTCTATGAGTTACGTCATGTGATTGCATTAAATGAGTCATTATAAGGATTCTTGGTTTAGGAAATAATCCCAGTGAATGAGATGAAACACTGTGGTTGCGATTTTTTAAGGAAAAAAGTTTGGCTACGAATTTACATTTCCACCCACTTAATTGTTTGTGTATCTAAATAGTGTTAAAGGCTTTGTGAATGTGACACAACAGCTTCTGTGTTTTCTCCCTGAAAGGAGATCAGGGTCAGTGTGTTGCTCAACAGCACTTTGGCAGGGGGTATACATACATAGACAGCAGATTGATATAGAATGGTCTGTTAAACCCAAGTGCCCACACTGCCGCACTCAGACCTGTGCTCACCTGGTAGAAGAAGCGCTGTGGTGGTGTGGGGCTGGGGCCGGACTTTCTTAGCCACACCATCACTCCCACAGATGAGGACGGCCTCGCTGGGGGTTGAGGTGGTTGGGTCCATAGATCTGCGATCTTCTTTGGGTGGAGCCTCCATGTTCACTTTGGCACTCTGCGTCCCTGTCGCTTTCTCCGGAGTGCTGGAAAATGAAGAGTATGAGGAACAATATAAAGAAATGCTCTCTGGGGCAAAAGAGGAACTTGGTAAAAGTTTACAGCTTTAATAAAATGTGTTTTTGTCATAGTGGGGTGCAGGTACTCTCTAAAACTGTCATCGCTGTTCCTAAGGTTTAATTTTTTTCCATGAAAGTTTTTTGTCGTGTTTTTATGTCTAGATCAAGAGTAAGCAGGCAATTTGATTGTGATTTTGTGTTATTGGTTAGATTTATCTCAATGGTTTTGTATTTTCATCATATATAATTATATCATTATAAGGGTATTACTGTGGTATTAATACAATGCACAGGGGGCATCCATAAGAAAGTGAGCATAACAGATATTATGAGATCTACTGTAAGCCCACTGTGGTGCTATATGTTTCTGAACAAATACATTTATTATTTCTTATAAGCATAGAGCCTCTGTTGATACACTTTTTTTCCATTTATGTTTACTTCCTCCCATTTTTACCCAAATGGCTCCTAGACACAGGGATTATCATAAAATAAAAAAAGACTAAAATGATACATTTATCCTTGAGATTTCTCCCGACTTGTAGAAAATAAAATAAGTAATTTGTGGCATTTTAAACTAAATTGCCTTCCTCCATCAACAGTCATGACCCCGTGTGACTTTTTAACAGACATCCATTACCTGGAATTAAAAGAGCCAATAATGACACACCAATATTTACGCACAAGCTTCCAAGTCCACGCACACACATTAAAATACAGCATTTCAGTTAAAATGGCGGAGGATCTGAAATCCTTGAGCCAATAACAAAAATGTGTAAAAGCAGCGTCTCAAATCCAGTGAAAAACCCATTTAGTGAAAAATGAACCCTGTCACCCATTCCGCCAACATCTCAAATGAAACAGAAACATCTCCACCTCAAAACAACATTAGGCATGTCACATATTTCAGTAACCTCGGCGCAGTTTCCCCTATTATTTAAAACTATTAAACTCGATTAGGTTGATTGAACGCGTGCCATTATGACATATTTTTAAGATGAAAAGCTTTGTGGTTGATTTTATCCATAACGCCAAAACGCTTTACCTCAAGAAAAAAAACACATACTGACACTTGTCCCTTTAAACCGTATGTGTTTAATGTATGCAACGTGTCTGCTACACCTGGAAGAAAATTAGAAATGTGAAATAAATTCGTGGTTGCAGATCAATTCGGAACTGAATTTTGGCTTACCAGCTCTGATCTCCTGCGGCTCCGGAGCTCCAAATGCGCATGCGCAGGCCCACAGTACAGTCACCGCTCGCTGACTACAATCTAACGCTGAGGACTTCAGTGCAAACGCTCCACTTTCTGTAATGGTCGATATGTGAAAAATAAATCTAGTGCACTATCGATTACACTGACGACCGCTCAGGAACAGCTGCTCCATCACTTTTCACTTCAAATATTAACAATCGGCTTCTGCATAAATCTGCCAACCACAGAGCACGCTCGTTTTTCCCCAGAGTACCATCCCTTAATGAAAGAGCATTTATTATATAATTAGCAGGATATAGGTCATGTCGATACTGCAGTCAAGGCTTTTACAATCCTGACACAAAACATACCACGCCAATATTTTTCATTAAGATCTTTAATTGAACATACAATAAAAAAAATGACATTTTCTTTTAGATCTCATTGCATGGAGAAAAAAAAATACTAATCTGTTCCACAAGATGGAGAAAAGGGCTGCATTCAGTAAAGTCTGATGATGTTCTTGTTATAAACCCAGAAGCAGACCCTCCAAAGATTTGAATGAATGTACCATTCAAGTACAAAATAACTCCAGTACAACCGCACACTTTAAACAAGCAAAGGCTTGACAAAATCCTTAACCCTTAAGATTTAACAAATCAAAAAAGGACTCAAGGCTGCAATCAGAACAAAGCAGGAAATTCAAGGAAAACAGGACACTGCATTTGAGGCTTTGAAGGTTTAGCCTAACTAAAAATAACCAAATATAAAAAAGGGGGTCTTACACAGACAACCTGCTCAAAGTTACAGAAAAAAAAAAAAGCAATAAATCAGTTTTAGATGCTGATCACTGGTTCTATGTACATCAGGTCAAAAAGGGATCATAGTAGTCTGCCTACAATACAAGTTGTTCAAACATGAAATACAAACCCTTATTTTCTTGTAAATATGCAGTTCTGCAGAGCAAGGTCTTTCATCCTGTTGTGCATTTCAGAGGTTCGCAATGCAAAACCAAGACAGCCGATTCCTTGAAAAGCAAGTATTGAGACCGCAGATCAAAAAAGAAACCACTCCAATTCTGCATCCATATGCTACTTTTCTCCCACAACCATGCAGTAACAAATCATAACAGTTGTATCAAACAATGCTAATGAATGATGCAGACATTAGTGGTAGTGAACTGAATCAAACCAATAAGATCTGTGGCAAACTGGGATAATTAAATTAAAATAATTGACTTAATTTGCACTGAGCTACTAACAGCATTTCATTTTAACAGACTGGTGTAACAAGTAGAATTTTTGGAAGGCAGATTCAGGGGCCGAAGTGATTCCAAAAAATAGTCCTGCCACTGTGGTGCATCCTCAAATAAAACTGCATCTAAAATGTTTAAGACTAGTGCACTCTTGAAGGAGAAAAGTAGACAAATCAGGAAGCGTAAGTCAGTATGACAACACTGCTCATTATGTACAGCACAGGGCTCAGGCTCAACAAAGAGAACGCCTTTCTCTAATTCCACTAATCCCGCGAAGCTGATCTAGACCGTGAGCCAGATCTTGAGCGGGACTTTGAGCAGGAGCGTTTCTCCCTTGACTTGGACCGGCGGTCATCATCCTGTGGGGAAGGGGAGCGGGAGGCAGATTTGGCAGCACGCTCCTCCTTCCCGTTCTCTACTGGGGAAGCTGAACGACTGTGGGACTTCTTATCGCCGGACATCTCCTTGGAACGACTGCGAGAATCCCGTTCTGACTTTACCTTAGAGCGGCTCTCTGAACGGGACTTGGATTTTCGGTCGGCCGAACGGGATCGGGACTTGTGGGAGCGCGAATGAGATTTGGATTTGCGGGATCGAGAACGTGATTTGCGATTGCGAGACCGTGATTTGCTTTCTCCTGACTTGGAGCGAGACTTCCTTTCAGATCTGGAGCGGGAATGATGATGTCTCTTGTTGCTGCGGGAACGAGACCTGTAAGGAAAAAATGCTTATCAACTCAACGCCCATCACAGGATCCAATATACAGCTTGAAACATTTATTATTTATGCCAGTATTTTATTATCTATGTCAGTATTTTAAAATCATCTTATTCTTAATTTCTATAGATCATGCACATCCTCACCTGGAGTGGGATCTGGAGCGACTACGGGAGCTCCTGCTCCTGTGGCTTCTGCGGCTTCTGCTGCGGGAGCGGTGGCGACTACGAGACCTGAGGATGACAGGACAAAGCTTAAAAACAAACCTATAGCTAATTTTTCTGTGTTGTGATTTTGCCAGCAACAGCGGCAAATCTGAAGCTTGAAGAATTTCTTTAGTGCTGTAGTGTTCTTACCTGGAGCGGCTGCCAGAGTAAGATCTTCGTCTGCGAGGTCGATCCTCCACCAGACGAATCTTCCGCCCATTGATGTCTGTACCATCCAGCTTGTCCAGAGCCCTCTTCATGTCCGAGTGAGTACGGAACTCGATCACTCCCTCGTTGGTGCGTTCCTTATGGGCGTCTGCGTAGGTCACCTCCCCTGCCTGACGCATGAAGTCCTGGTGGATGCAGAAAAATGCAGAGCGAAATATAATAAACTAACCTGACAGTCTAGGTGGTGTTTATCATTGTGATGACCACAGTAAACCAAACTGAGGAAACTGCTCATGTTCAAACATGTACCTTGAGGTCCTGCCAACTGCAGCGGCTGGACAAGTTCTCCACTATGAGACGGTACTCAGTACGGACTGGAGGTCCATACTTATCCCTGCCAGAGCGGCTTCGGCTGCTGTAACCACTACCTTTAAAAACAACAGCACATGAAAAAAGTTAGAAACAACTAAAATGGCCAAGACACAAAGAACTACTGGCCTGGCTTATGAAATGAACACAAGGCAGTGACTTGCCAGATAAAAGTCCAAGGGGGTAAAAATTTGAACTTAATGTAAGGAGTCCCTCTGATCCCATTTTCAAACAAAGCTTCAGATAAGTGATCTACAAGCCACTGCATGGGCTCTTTAAAGTTTGTATTGTTCTGTATTTCGAAGTTGTTCTCTGCTGCAAAGAACACCACTGCATCTGTTTCCGGCAATACAAAGCCTATCTTACTTTTGTACATCACACTGTGATGCTTTGGCTGCATAAACAAATGGACAGTGATGTTCTTTCAAGACCTCTGAACCCTGTAACACAAACAGAAAGGAAGCATCCACAAAGGTTGCGGTCAAGGACACTGTTCAATCAAATTGAGAAAGAACGGTGTAGAGAAACACATACACCAGTCTTTTGATATTTTTTATTTGACCAGATGTCAGTCTGAAATTTTGTTGTTTACCAGTTTTTCCACTTACAACATTTCTTTTGATTGTAAGTTCTTTACTAGAGCCGATCCACTTATGTTTGCTGTCAACATAAAAACCAATGGCAATCCTCACCATCGCCCCTGGTCTATTGGCAAAAGGCTGCTGTCATCATGGCTTCCGGTTAGGTCAGCCAAGGATCAAGGGGGGGGCAAAGGTCACACACACATTGTAAGGTGAAAGCCAAGGCCAAACGGAACAGGCAGTCATCTTAGCCAGTCATCTTTAGCCTCAATGGACTCTCAGCCTCAGCCCGCAACTGGACTCTTTCAAATTGAAACATCAAGGACTTTTGTTAATGTTGAATATAAAAATATATATACCAAAGTTAAAAATACACATTTCACAAGAAAATGTTAGGCTAGTCTTAATGATTAAGCTAAAACTACACTAGCTAGGTTTGTGGTGATTAGCTTTCTTCTATGGTGCAAACATCAAATTTGGAAATTCACACCTTCAAAAACATCACTCACCAAATAACATAATTATCATCCAAGAGCACTTTGCAAACCGTGATAAGAAATCCCTGCTTTCAAGTTACCTTAGCTAATGCCAACTCTATAACCTAGACAGAGTTCTGCTGTTTGAGGGCTCTGACTTGCATTTTTTTGTTCATTCCCATTAATGAACCACAGACCAGTCAAGTGCGGCTCACAGGGGAGGAGCAAAAACCTGCAGGTCACCAACCCTTGATGGTTGAAATTCAGAACTGTTCAGCAGGATGAGACTGAGGGGAAAAAAGTTAAACTGGATTCCCTGAACAAGAAGAAGGTAGATAAGTCCTGGTTACATAGGAACTTCTCCATTTAGTTGTGCTAATACATACAGTAACAACTATAAATATACTATGAGTACAGTATCACTACTTATATTATTCTAACTGTACATGTCTGCATGCAATCTGAGGCATAAACGTGCAGTCACATAACGTATTAACATGGCATTTAAGGATTGGTTGGTTATGGACCGTGAAAGTGTACCTGACAAATAAGTCAATGTAAAAAGTCAAATATGTGTAAACTAAAGCTGTAAAGCCTATCAACAGCGACCGTATGAATCAACAAAACAGTTCTCTGTGCAGTCCACATCGACACCTCACCCCAAGGGGATGGGGAAGAGAGGGTATCTTGTAATAGACTGCACTTACTGCGCCCACCACCCCAGTAACCCCCACCGTAGCCATCTCGGTCTCGCCGCGGACCCCTGGCATGTTCGACGATCACACGCTCCCCGCACAGCTCTTTCCCGTTCAGCTCATATACGGCATCATCGGCATCCCGGTTATCCTCGAACTCCACGAATCCATACCTAAAGGGGAAATATTTAAGTTAAGTTTAAATATAAATCAATAACAACAAAAAAGTTTCAGTCATATTCAGTCAACATACTGTTCATTCGCTCTGAGCTAGCTGTAGGCTTAGCAGGGCCCGCTAGCTCCGCGCTATAACAAACACAAAGACGCCATGTTGGCCACGCGACATTGGCCACACGGGCAAGACCAAAGTTCAACAAACAAATAAAAATGTTATCTGTAATGGTAACCGTCCAGCAAAACAGCGAAAACTTTGCAAGTTGACGCGACGGTGGATATAAAAATACATTTGCTTTAAAACGTGAAATGTTCATATATCGGCACTGACGTCGTTAACACGAGAGGTTAACACCAGCGCTAAGACACGTTAGCAATCCAGCGAAAACTCACCCATTTTTTAAATCGATTTCCATGAGTTTCCCGTATCCGCTGAAAAATCTCTGAATGTCTTTTTCGCGGACATGGTAGCTCAGTCGTCCAATATAAACCCGAGGCATGTTTTTCACCAATCAATGTTGTTAACTTTAAGGACTGTTCTTCGACGAAAACAGCTATGGAGTAGGACGCTGCTGCAGTAGGAAATGGCCCTACTACTGAGATACTGACAGCGACTGCGCCAAAACCAGCCAATCACTGTGAAGTTAACGGTGGGAGATTTCCGCTACGGAACTTCAATTTAAAAGCTCCTGTCAGTTTTACCCGTTTTAACAAGCAATTTTTCTGCGAACGTGTTGTTTTAACTATTTTCCGATATTTTTATAAACTGAACAATCAATCTACTATGAATTTGACCAACAAATATAAACTAAAACAATTGAGGTGTTAAAACTAGACTTCCGCTCCAAGAACAAAACCATAAGGTGGAGAATGGAGCGCCCATCCAGCCGGTTCTATTTCTGTGGCGTTAACAAACTTGTGACAATCAATAAGGGTAATCAGTCACAGATATCAAGAGCAAACTGTCTCAAGTCGTTTTAGCTATGTTTTCACATACATTTTTGAAACTAAATATTCAGCAAGTCATGAGGTACACATATTTACAAGTTGTACTAGATCCAGAGATTCACCAGTTATTTTCTGTACAAAACAAACTGTGACAATATAAGTACAGAGAAAGCAGTAATGGAGAGAGAGAGAATATTTTATTTTTGTAAAAACCAGGTTTTAAAATGATTCCAGTCAGACTTTGTTATTCACTTTCTTTTCAAACCAGAACAGAACCAATATCATGTATCCAGTATCATTGGACTGAAACTCTTCATATCCTGGCTAGCTTGTGTTGCGAAGTTCTTGATTCACATTTGAAAATAATGACCTGTAAGAGGAGACCGACGCACCAGCTTAGAGGTCATTTTTGTATTGATCTGAACTTTTGAAGTCGAAGAAATAATTAAGTACACAACTGCTCATAAATGCCTCAATAGCACTCACACTTTACAATTTCAGTTTGTCTCAAACACAACCTCACTATTAAATTTGCCAGTGAGAAGGTGGTTTCCCCCTATTAATTTGACTTTGTGGTCATCTGCTATAAAACAATCAAAGGAGATCTGTGTTAGGTGCCTGTCACAGACTTGTTAACAGTGACGCATCTTTCTGTATGTATTCCAGCCTGATGACTTTGATTTTCATCCTTGATAAACTAGGGCTATAAATTCAGGACTGGCAGTTCTGTTATTTGGAGCCAGACCAGAAACAGAAACATAACCTTCAGTTTAAGCAAGGTTGAGCTCAAGAATAAAGAAGCGACCATGAGCCACACAGTTACAATTAACAAAGCAACTATGCTCTGTTACTGCAGATCAATTTAGCTTAACTACAATTTGGCTGGTTGCATGGCGAAATGGATTCCTTATTCAAAGAAATATTCATGTCTGGTGTATGGTTAATGGGAGAAAAATGAATGAGAAAGGATTCAAGCCATGTTAAATCAGAATTTTCTTGCAGGAACCAAGAATTACAGCAAATGGGGGAAAAAAACAACCTTGGAGACAGAGGGTTCATCAGCTAGACAACAAATGCATCCTACAGTGTATGTGGTACACATCATCTGCTTACAGTGCCCACAACCCCCTCTGTCAGCTTTAGATACTCTCTCACTCCCTGCCTGGTCAGGCCATGACACAACTAAACTGCCAAACCCTCCCGCAGTTCAATTCAGAGAGTCCTTTTAACAAATCAAGGTGGCGTCCAACCCCAGCTTCAGCCCTCCTTAGGGGAAAGGGGAGGCCGAGAGAGGATGGGGAGCCCAGTTTCGGTGGCCTTTAGTTGGCTTTGGCGCGGAGCTGCGCCCTCTTGCCCGTCACAGCCTGGAAGCCAGTCTTGATACTAGCAACAGAGCAGCGGGAGTGACACGTCTCACACTGCAGGAAATAGAGGCGAGTGTCTTTCTGCAGGATGGTCTCTGGGGAACGGCAGGTGTGACATGTCACATATTCCTCTGCAGGGGAGAAGACAGTTATTAGCAGTGCAGTATACTGAGGTGCTCACTGTATATTCCTTTAGATGTTATTTTGTTCTCAGTAGAGAAGTACAAGGTGACACAAAAGGCTTTGTACAACTTTATGACTTCTGCTTCTTCCAGAGGAGACTGGTGACTTTTAAATGCATTTTAATGTGAAATTTGAAGTGAAAACTTTGTGGGGGCTGTTACTTATGTTGTAATTATAGACTGATTTAGACAAGATGAATTCCACCAACTAAAAATGATTTCATAATATCTCATAGCCATCTCTGCCCCAGTTGCATTGAAGTGTCTATAAAAAGGTAATAAATCATTCTCGGACCAAAACTGAAATCAGACCCTGTGTGTATGGTGGAAAACAGATTGTTCATGCACAAAATTAAAGCATTAATTAAAAAAAATACAAATAATAGGTTTAATTCCCACTTACTGATATATCTTCTCAACACATTTTCTATCTGTTTCTGTTGAAATCTGCCTTTGATCACAAGCTGGTTGTTTCCATCTATGGAACCACTGATAACAGAAAAAAGGCACAAATCAAACTTTCATTAGAGTGTACACAGAGATGTTTCCTTTCAGTGGTGAACTATAAAAGCCGTACACTGCAAATAAAAGGACGTACCTTGTTCCCAGCTCAGCCAAAAGGAAAGCAAGGAGATGTTTAGGTTGACGATGCAACCTGTGATGAAGTATGAGAAGTCAGTTTGTAGATAACACAAGACCATTCATCATCATATATTACAAAAAGAGAACTGGGAGTTTGGCTTGAACCAGCTGAATTGGTTTTAGTCAAACGTTCTAAGTATCAAAGTGAAGTGAGATTAGGGGTGAGTGAACCAACAGTCTTATATCCTGGATGATCTTACTTTGACATGTGATCATATTTTTGTATTATTAAATGCTTTACTTAAAAAAAGGTAGTCTCACTAAGATCTGAATCTTTTCCAAGAGAGGCCTTTGTACAAAAATAACCAGTTGTATGCAGCATAGTATTTGAAACCAGTTTTTCCGAGTTCAGTGTGAACAAGAGATACAGCTTCAGTTAAAATGTCCTGTGACCTGACATTGTATGTGCTGTACTTTAATCTAGCAGACAGCAGAGGTAACAAGGCAGTTATGCAGTAGAGCCTAATGAATAAACAACATACAATACTGCTGCATTCCATTTGTGAAGGAGGGCCATCCCACCTTTTCATATAAAATATTGAGTCAAGAGGATTTGGGGTGGTTGGAAATGCATGCATATATACAGTATCACCATAATCAAGAGCAGATGAAATTGAAGATTGTAAAATGGGCTTTCGTCTAGCAGAAGAGAAACATGATATTAAAATTTAAAAGCTCAGACACTTCTTACCAGCCTATTGTTAGCAGTTAAACAGCTAGCTTGATAACTGCAGCTGGAGACAGCAGTCTGTTCTGCTCTGCAGCCTCCATGATCTTGGCATAGTGCCACCTATATCAGTACTACACCTGAGCAGAACAAGAACCATACCACCAGTTGCAGTCGAAGACGGTGGAGTTACAGTCTGTCTGCAGGACAAGAGACAGGCAGGCCAAAGAATAGTGGCGAGCAGACAGACATTCGAAAGAATAAGCGTGCATCAAAGATATGAATCACAACTTCCAATCAGGACTATCATAATAAAATCAGAGCAGAAACAGGATTTGTGAGTTGTGCCTTTGAGTTGAAGTGACAGGCTTTGAGTTCAGGCTACCATAAGCACAACTAGTCGTATGATCGCAAGTTCAACTAAATCTGTGGCCAGACTCGCAATTCAGATTGTGGATCGTGTTTCCACCTAAAAAGATTGTGACATAATCTTTTGGCCAGATCGACCAACCCTAACTGAGATTGACAAGAACCGTTTGGGAGGTCAGTGTGGAAGTTGGGAGGCTCACAGTTTGCAGATGTCTGTGAAGTTGACAAAAGAGGTTTTCTTGGTTCCCACTCGGACCACCTGAGGAGGCTTCATCACAAACTTCCTCTTCTCTCCAGCCACCATGTCTGGGTTCTTCTCCCTCATGATGTTGAAGACTCGGTTCAGGAGCTGAAAAAGAGATGCCAGAGTGTTACGCCAACTGAAGCTGATACCAGCAGAGTTTACATCAAGATAAGATCTTAAAGATGCTTTAATTCTTGACTTTTTTGTCTGTATGACCACAGGTTTTCATTCTCAAACATGGCAGATATCTGCATATGAAAGGGTAGAGGAAAGCATCAGGATTCCAGGAATATAAGAACCATGCTGATGAGCTGATGATTTCTAAGCTAATCTATTCACGATGAAAAGTGTATGTCACAGTCAGTCTTAAAATCATGTAATGTGAAAACTTCATAATGACATAACTTAGTGTGTGTGTGTGTGTTTACAGGTTGCCTACCTCGTCATAAGTGTAGTCTCTTTCTGAGCCAGCCCAGGCTGGTCCTGTGGAGGAGCTGAATGAGATTCCATCATTGTTCTTCCCCTCATCATCCTCCAGAGCTGGAAACACATCACACAAACATTATCACACGTACGTCTTTCTTTAGTTTGCTACATTAAAGAGGAGGTGACTTATTCTCACCGTCGTCCTTCTCCAATAGTTCTCCCTCATCAAAATCTACTTTCTTTGATTTTTTCTTTTTGGTAGGAAGCATCAAGTCCAGGTTGTCCTCCTCCAGTGCCTCTGTCTGTTCGCCTTCAATTTTTAGTTCCTGGTTTGGACCAATTAAAAGAAATTCAGCAAGGAGATAATGAGCACTAACTGCGTTTGAGGTTAAGACAAGAAAGGAAAGTGATGGGAAAGCAACAGTAAAAGTGGAATAGGCTGATGTAAGATGATTAGAAGGACAGAAATATGCAGACTACAAGTGACGAGACTAGAAAAAAAAAGAAAAAATGGTAGTCATTTAGCAGTCACTGACCTTTAATCCCTCCTCGATATCATTATCAAATACTTTCTTGGGTTTCTTCTTCTTTTTCTTCTGGTTGAAGAAGTTCAGATCGTTCAAGTCATCAGACGGCTCTAGAGAAGATTAAACAAACCCAGGTTAGCTCTACCTTAATGCATATTGGCAGAAGAGTAACATCCCTCAAGAAGAATATGCCCCGATACCGAGGCTTAAATGTGCACTTTCAGTGAGAACCATCTTTATTTTCACTCGAACCTTTCTTCCTGCCTTCATCGTCATCCAGATCTATCTCTTTGTCATCTCCAGCCTCTGGTTCTGCCTCCTTTGCCTCCACCTCTTTAGCCTCTTCTCCTCCCACCCCCTCTCCTCCGTCCTCATCCAGCATGAAGGGCTTCTTCTTCTTCTTCTTCTTCTTGGTCATGTTGGGATCAAAAATCATCTGCAGGAGGAAAAAACACTAAAGAAATTAAGTTTTATGATTGTTGACAAGATTACAAAATTATGGCCAGGATAGTTCAGCTGAGACGTGTTTGTTTTTCCCACGTGAAAAATACTTTATGATTCAATAACCTTGCAGACAATCGGATAACTCTTTACAGTTCCAGATGGCCGTCCACTTTTCTTCTAAGTTACCAGTGTTAACCTTAAACTGATATCTCTGGCTACTGTAGAAACACGGTCTCAGTGTCAATCAGTGGCTGAAATTTTTATCACTTGTTTAAATAGTGGTATAATTTTTAAGCTTCGCCTGTGTCACTGTATGTCATTTTCAGTGTGTTTCACAGTGGTCATTATGAGTCACAGGACATAAGATCTGACATACAACATCACCAGATGAGGCACAGGGAGAAGGACATCTGATTCTGTTATTTTCGCACATCAGGTCACCTCAGAGTCTATTATCACTCTTACACCATGGTCATCTGCCAGTGACATTATTATAAGTTTAGCTCATGGTTACTTTCACCAAATAAAGTCAACTTGTAAGATTAAATGAAACTGGAGTACTGTCACTATACCTTGTAGTATAATATATTTTATGCCCAACCAACCAAGTATCTAAAGCTGCAGCAACCACTTTACTTACTGAGTTGCAGAAAAGGTATCTGCAAAAATATTTTGCAGATCAGATTATTTCATGTTTACCACAAATGCCAAAAAAAAAAAAAAATTAATATTGTGTGATCATTAATTGAATATCTTATTGTTTTGGACTGCTTATCAGACAAGGATGGTAATCTGAACATGTCTACCTGGAACCATGAACACTAAATTAATCGATAATGAATGTGATCACACAGACACCAGCCAAACAATCAGAAACGAAAGTTTTAACGGTATGAATAGATAATGCAGAAGAGGTGATATGAGTAATATTATAATATTGTGATTCTCTTCCCGGGCTTACCGACTGCTGATATGTCAGGAAATAAACTAATTATTGCAACTGAATGACATGTACATCCCTTTCGTCGTTTGTCGTCGTATCCATATGAACCAATATTAGTTTGCGTTTGTTTAAAATTAGTTGCGCATATCGCTACATTGCAAATACAACGTTGAACTGATCTAAAACTGAAAGAAAACTAAATATCGCCACATTTACTCATAACAACGACAACCAGCAGTTAATTGTTTCTGTCAACACTCTGTTTCAGAGTAATGCCAGTAATATAGAATGAAAACGCTTAATTAAACCTTTGTCTTTTCGGTTTCTGGTTGAGAAAAATCAACCATAAGCGCAGCAGCTTATTTAACGGCCAGCTAACGTTAGCTCGCTAACTTCGGTTCTTCAATTTCAGTCACCCAGCGGCTGTGATAGAGCGGATTGGCGAACCACTACAAATATTAATGATTTACACGACGTGATAGATCGTGATACAGTGGTGTATTGGGAATTTTCTTGTTATTTTTGCTCGGTCGGGCGGTTGTTAGCTCGCCTGTAGCCATGTGAGAGGTGCTGCGGACAGGGAGGGGAGAAACAGCGCCCAGGCCCAAAGTCATCTTCAACATCCATCTGATCCAATCATTTACCGAAATTCACCCAAGAACTCTAAACACCGAAACAGACTACCCGTCAGACAAATCACAGCGACTCACCTCGTCTCCTGACATATTTGCAGGTTGAAAAGTGTCTGAAATCTGGCTACTTTTTGTCTCCCGATCAGTCCCACACCGCTGCGCCGAAAATTTCTTGCATCAGCGGTGGAGCTGCAGTACGCATGCGTGAAGTCGACAAATCCAGACGTGAAATTTCTGCGACGGCTTGCTCCAGTCGAGCACTGTTCAAGAGCAACGTTGCAGAACCAAAACCGTTACTAATTACTATCCATTGAGAGTCTGTAGATGTGTAATAGAACTGTTCCAGCAGTAATGTGTACGTGTTATATGTTTATTCTGGATAATCACAGTTATGCTGCTTCTTTCTGGTGATTTTACAGTATGTCCCTCCAAAAAGCAAAATTTAAAGCCCAATTTAAACCCTTCAGAGCAAGCCTGAACAGGGTCACCTGTTAGCATGTACAATATTACACAACTGGTTAGAGTTAAAAGTCTCATTGCGGTTTGAGAATTTACCAGTTAACATTGTCCTGAAATATGAAGATTAGTAATTGTCAAACACTATGAGTATCAAAAGGCAACACAAAAAAACTAAAAAAGCAGGACAAATATAGTTAGTTGTTTGATACAGGGCCTTAATATGAGTGGTTATGGTCTCATTACTTACGTTATAATTGTAGTGTATTTACAGGTTATTTATTCATGTTGCTTGAGACCTCTAAAAAATTTTTGGGCCTAAAATGTTTGAGTTTTGAATTTTGACTTTTCCTAGGGCTATGGAAAACTATGATGAGATTTTTATACTATATTCTGACACTTTATAAATGACAAAAGGTTTAACTGAATATAATCAAGAAAATAATTGCCATAAATCAATAATGAAATGGATTGTGTGAGCCTATAAAACTACACCTACAGGTGAAAAACTGACACACTGTATGCACTGCTATCACACAATGACAAAGTGAAAAGATAAAGCTTCCACTACAATAAAAGAATTGAAAACCTTTAATGATTTTGCAAATAATATTCTCATCTGGATAAATAAAACATAGAAATGCAAACATGTTTCTCCATTCGTCCTTGTGTTATGTTTTTCTATTTTTTTAATGTAAAAAAATGTACATCATGACTTTGAAAAACTAAAGGAATTAACTCTTTAAACTCCAAATCGCTGATGTTGTAGATTGACTATAATCTTTTTTAAACCACCATCTCCTTCTGGATGCAGTTAATAAGGTGTGACAATAGTTTATTATTATATATTTTTTTAAACATTATACAATTTAAAACGAAAACCCTCATGAGGACTTAGACAGACAGAGCAGGATGAAAGTATTAGGCTAAACATCTCTCTTTCTAGCTGTGCATTATCTGTTTTAGTGATTTCCCATTGTTGCATGCTTCACACAACCTCAACAGAACCTCTCTGTGACAGCAGAAATACAGTATTTTATAAAAAGAGACATATTTGGGATATTTACACCAAATAACAAGTACCACTGGGGATAATGCATTTGCGGGAGTTTTTGTTTTTGTTTTTTTTTTTTGGGGGGGGGGCCTCGCAGAATAGCGACAAGAGTAGGGAGGGAGGGGGGACAAAGCACACAGCCTGAAACAAAAGATGAGGTTCTGATTCTGGCAAACACACAGCTCATAGCCTCTTCATCCAGCACATGCTCAGTACTCTCCTATTTTCAAGAGCAATAACTAAAGAAAAAAAAAAAGGGAGCAATTGATTATTACTTTTCTCAAAAATGAAAAAGAAAAAAAAAAATCCAGCGAGTTTAACGCCACAAATACAGGTAAATATGAGTCAGAAACAGATATTTGGAGGATTAAGCTCCCATGAATATTCCCCTGTCATCCAGTGACATTAACCATGTCACAGAGCCCATAACACTAATCTGAAAACAACTCCTTTATCGCACCACAGAGCTCATAATATTGCACTCAATATAAGCTCAGTGGGCACTGAAATAGCCCAGACCAGTACAAGGACCATGAAGTGCTAGTATTGTATTAAAATCGAGGGTAAAAATATTAGGTAACTTTGCCAAGGTACAGTGATAGAGCTTCAATATAAAAGCCCCCGACTCACTCATTTTCATTGAGCGACGGGGGGTTTCTGGGTTTAGGTGGTGAAGGGGACGGAAAAAGAGAGACTACAGCATTTTTGCTTTTTTGTAGTGTTACATAAAGTAGACAGTCAGCTCTCCTCAGACACACAGAAACACTCACACACAACATAATATCAGTCCATTCATTCCCTCCTCGCTCCTTCCTCTTCCCTCTCTGAAGCAGGTATGATGTGGCAGTTGCTGCATTTACATGGCTTCCATTGCCCAGCGCTGCAGGTCCTCCATGTCGTCCTCATCCTCCTCTTTCTTGGCTTTAAGAGTGAAAAGACAGAAATAAAAGATGTGAGACAAATTAAACAAATTGGTCATGTTATGTTTTGCTGATATCCACTGGCTTCCAGACCTCATCCTGACCCAGGGATCTCCATAGTGACAAACCCTTTATTTTTCCAGTTGAGTTTAAATCCTAGTATTTAATGGTCTTGAGCTTCTCAACAAATCTAAACAGGATATTTCCCAAAATGTAAAACTATTCTTTTCACTAATAGAAACCAGTGATGTAGTCAGCTCATAGTCATAGTATAGGCTTGTCAAAAATGTCTTACCAGGTCTGGAAGGTAATGAAGAAGAAGGCACATTGGGCAAGGGGACATTCTCTGGTCCCCCAATCTCCAGCAGGTTTTTGTCCAGCTCTTCCTGTTCCAGCTCATCCAGCTCCGCCAGCAGTTCATCCTGAGAAAGACACAAACACAGCAATCAGCATTGTAGATGAGCATAAACACAAACTAATTCACGCAACACCAAAAACATAAAGTTGTTGTTCCTAACAAAAACACAGATAAAATATGAAATGTAATTTTCATTTTCAAAATTGGTTTCAGGCTGTGTAATCTTGTATGTCTGTGCACTTGGTGAGTAAAACATCTCAGTTACAGTTAAATTTAAATACTTCCAAGTCAGTTGACCAAGACATTGAGAAAGAACTTATTTATTCTTTCTGCCATATCATCCAGGATACGATCAACTGCATGGATGTCGATCTATGAGTAAGACCATTCAAAATTAAGGTTGATTCAATAGCCTTAATGCCACTTGAGAAAAAACTCAAGAAACACAGAGGTCAATAAGCAATGTTTAGCCTGGTAGGGCAGCATGAAGGGTGAGGCCTAACAGAACCATTATTCACTATGTTGAACAGGATACAAGAAAAATCATGTGCTCGGCTGCTGACCAATAATATTTGTGGGTCAGGTGTGTGAAAGGTCTGTAATGTCAGATTAACCTGGATTAACAGTTAGAGTCCATCTCAAAATAAATCAGCAAGAACCAGTTCAGAATCACACAGTGCATTTAGAAAATAGAAATCTCACAGCTGTGAAATCAGATCTCACGAACCTCATCAAACTCTTCTCCAAAACCAACAGGTTTAGAGATGGCGTCTGAGATTTCCTGGGCCAGCTCCTGCTGCTCTGTAATGTCCTGCATCAAGTCATCCACTTTGTCAATGTCCCTGAAATGACAGCAAGGAGAGGAACCAACTCTGAGTAAAACAGTGTGCACTACAGCATCCTTTAACCAAGCGTCATTGACCTACATGATGGTAAATTCACAGAGTGATGTATAAGGCATGCAGCAATGCACAAGTAGCCAGCATGTGCAACTACTGATGTTATCCATTTAATCTATAAATTATATGTCAACACTTTAGCAGGGGACTGTTTGTAACTTAGGTTTCATTTTGTCATTCAAGCCGTATTACAGATTCAAATGATATCCAATGCTGATGGGTTTGGATTAGCGAGGTATTACTGTGTATATTCACCATAATCTTTCTATTGATTTAAAACAGACTGAATATTTTTTACTGTCCCTGTGGTCCTATGAAGGCAATTAAGAAGCGATGAGGTTTTTATAAACATGCTTCACTTCAGTCCAATTGATCGATCAGTCAAATTCTGAGGAACGTAATCAGTGAGTAGATGCCCGCTCTCACATGTTTTCATGGGCAGATTTCATGGCTTTGGCAGCAAAGCCCATGTTCTTGAGCACTTCAGTGTTGGTGTTGGCGTTCTCCAGAGCCTCCCTCTGGAACTCAATGGTTGACAGCGTGCCATCAATCTGAGCGAGCTGCTTCTCGTAACGCTTCTTTCTTTTCAAAGCTTGCAGAGCCGCTGAGGAGAGAAAGGCAGAGAGAAGATGAGCTGAGAACAAGTCAGGATGATCGGATTGTCACAAAAACAGATTGACAGTGTACAGATGTAATTCAATGAGTGAGTGAAGTAAAGCAGTGTATCACAGGGATTGATTGAACAGTAATGTCACTGGAGCTTGAACCTGCAGTGTTAGTTAGCACCATATCTTATGCTCTGTGAAATTGAGTGATCCACCAGTGACATACATGTTTATCGAAAATGTTAGTGACAATTCAAACAACAAGGAGGAGAATTAGATAAAGCTTGTTGGCAGATGCAATGGAAAGATGGGAAAGTAGAAATGACTTAGCTGAAGTCGTCACATGACCACAACCACTAACTCAAACACCTGATAGGCTGAAGACACTATCAGAAAGCACCATGCTGAGCTGACCAATTCTGTCACCCTTTGTGGAGCTGGAGGAGGAAATGATTAGAGTAAAGGCAATGTAGTATTCTAGCCAAGTAGAGGGACAATCCTTTCACATTTAATGAAATATAACTCCTGCCAACCTCCACTGATTCTTCACTGAATGGAAAACTTAAAAAATATTCATTATTTTCTTTCATTGTAATAACAACAATATTTTGTGTTGCACTTGTGATGATATTTATCAATCCACTGGTCAGCCTGTCCATCACTTTTTCACTTTGTCCAACACTTTGGTGGAGAGTAACATATCTCAACAACCAGTGACCAGGTTGGCATGAAATTTAGTTTGGGTATTAGTTTCTCTAACACCACCCTTACAACAAATTATCAAACATTGTCAACAACATTCCAGTTCGATCTCAAATGAGCTTGACATCAACTAGAGCATTTATCATGTAACGCACCTACTAAAATCTTTACATAAAGAATAAGCGAGGACATTGTTGTTGAAAGGAAGAAAACATCATGGCCAGTGATCATGTCACTTCTGGCTTTAGTATGCAGTCTGTAATGCAATGTGATTTCATGTTATCATAATCTGATCGACTGCTTAAGGTGGTTTTGTATCAATTGCCAGCATTGTCCATGTCATACTTTTCATGATGCAGCTTTTTCACCTGTTCAGCTACATTATGTTTTCACCTGCTTTTTTTCATTCTATATATGTATAAACATAAATAAAGTTTGTATTATGTTGTACCAGATTATGGTCTGATGGTCACTGTAATAACTTGTTTCCATATTGCCCATCATAATACTGCAGGCATCTGTGCAACCTGCTAGAAGTCCATAGGTTTCAGTACAGACCTATGACCAAGGTGCAAACACGTGCCCCTCTCATTGCTACCACGTCCTTTTAAGATTCCAGTACTCAACCCTTGTCCTGACACACTGAGCCAATATATTTATGGGCAGTTTGTGTGCGGTAGGAGACTTGACTAAAACTGTAGTGCCACACCTTCAACTGAGTCTTTCGATTATGTTTAATGGCCTTGGTCAATCACACGAAAAGAGGACCACCAGAGACATGTTAGCAGAAGACAATGCTCGCTGAGAGAAAATAAGTTCCCGATAATCAACATTAAGATAACCAAATCTGTCCTGCAGTCAGTGAAACTCTTCTCTACCTAGGCTGTTTACCACAGTCGTGATAACGACGCTCGGCGGGGCTGCCAACAGTTACGACAGCTCGGCAAACTTAGCCAACTTAGCTAACGGACTAATACTTAGCTTCGGGTTGTTGGCCAGGCAGTTTGGGGTAAAAAGCAGAAACTATAAGGAAATCGCACCCTAAAATCTCACCTCGTTTGTTTTTTGTGCCATTTTTCTTGGCGATCTGCAGCTCCTGTTCGATCTTTTTCTCCAGAAATTCCTGTTTCTTCGTTAGCATCTCCTCCGTCTCTCGGAGTTTCTGGATCGCCTCCTGTGGGCTCGGTCCCTTACCTCCTTTTCCTCCTCCTCCAAATATCTTACCAAACAGCGACATATTTGGAAAACTACAACACACTATTTATCAAAAAATAAACAAATCCCCGTAATACCAGAGTAAATGAGGCTCGGCTACCTCGCTGTTGGACTACACTGACACTTCGCTCCAGCCTGAACCTGGAAGGATTGTTGATGTTTCTCTACTTCCTGGAGGCCCGATGACGTCATTTTTGCGTCGCTTGTTGCTTCTCTGTCGCCACCTGCTGGGCAACTGCAGCACCAAAAATTACTGCAGTGCTTTAAATCTGTTTTTTAATCATCTTTACTTTGATCTTTTATTATTGTTCTATTCTATGGTCTATTTGTTTTTCCTTCTTATTTTAACATTCTCTCTGTTTTCTCTGTACGGCGATTGCTTAATTGAATACATATATATAGCACATATATTTGACAGACTTAGTTATTCTACAAATTCAGATTTTTATATACAAAACATGTTAGAAGCTTATAAAAGGTGATGCTTTGTTATACATTTAACTACTCAACAGTATGTACTGCATGATCGATTAACTGATTGACAGTTGAGAAAATTAATATAAATTAATATAAATAAGAAAATGTTGAGAACTTTGGAAAACATTGTTGGTTTTGGTCTTTTAATGGTAGCCTGTTTGTTGATTCAACAGCCTTATCTTTTAAGTAATTTTTCATAACAACATGAAAAAGGTTTCATTGTTCCCACTTCTCAAAATGTAAGGATGTGCTGCTTTTAATGATTTTAATTCATGTGAATTGATTTTTTATAACTTTTTTTAACCATTTTTGGAAATTTCGTTTAACACAATGTCACTGATAACATAACTTAACAAGACAACTTGATTTGTTATGTTATGTTGGCTCCTTGGCTGTGACTGTGTTACAGTTGGACACACCAAAGAATATTCAGTTATATCTCAGAGCTGTTACCTTTGAATAATTGACATGCTTCTTACTAATAACTTCCATGCTGCTGAGATCAGTAACCGCACAAAATACTTCTTGGGGGTGGGTGGGTGGGGTTCTCAGCTGTTTATCAAATCACTTTATTGTACTTATTTCATAACTAGTTAAGGAAAACCACATTAGAGATGAAGATAGTACCCATGATCAGAGCAGTATGTTACTGTGGGGGAGCTGGCAAGCATCCCCCTCACTAAGGTGAAAAACAACACACATTGACTAATACAGGAAGTTCATTTTTGTTATGTTGTGCTTTTATTTTGGGAACCTCTACTAATCACTCTCTCTTTGAGGTCTACTTCCAGGGGGGCGTGTTTTCATGGAGTGCACACATGGAAATGCAGCCACTGGACTCAGCAGGTGTAAATTACCCTGTTAGGATGTACCAATTGGGCAGGAAAGAGAGAGGGGAGTGGGTAGAGGGGTTTTTGTTAAGTTTGGCTTTTGTTTGGTATTTCTTTAGTTTATTATGCATTTTATTTAATCTGGGTTAGGCCAAAAGTCAGGTGTATCTTGTGTATGTAAATATGAGTAAGGTTAAATTGTAAATATGTATTCTAAATTTATGGCGGTAGTGCTCAGGGGTCCTTCACTATGTAATGTTTTGGTAGAGACTGTGGGTAGTTATACCAGGTGGGAAAGCAGAGTAGTGTGTCGGGGGGGGGTCACCTTTGCTGCTGCCATCCATTGCGACCTGCTACATCAGCCAGACTGCTATTGTTGTCAGGCCATTCTGCTACATATATGTAAGAGCTGTAGGACTTCTTTTGTAGTTTGCCTATGGTCACCAGTAAACAAAAATCAGAGCTCTGAAACCAATCCTTATGTGACTGATGCTGTTAATTTCTCCATCACGCTTGCACCTCAATCCTACTGGCCTTCATCTTGGTTGTAAGGGTTCACCACCATCCAAACCTTACAGCTACTTATTAGGATAAAAAAAGAAAGGCAAATAGTGTGAATGAGCTGTATATATTATGTACTGTATATAAGCACATAGAACTAAACATAAACTTGATATTTTTGTAAGATATAAATCCGCTTAACTTCTCTTAGGTGACCAAACAGATTCCGTCCGACCTTTCCTAGTATTCAAATAAGAATTTGGCAGATATAAAATAATCCAGGTAACAGACGACCAAGTAGCAGTGCGGAGTGCCAACACCCAGCAGCAGCACTCCCACTCAATACATATTTTCAAATTATACCTGAGAGGTGCGCACAGTTGTCATTGGCCAGATGCCTTGATGACAGTCAGATCAACCAATCATGCTCAAATGCTCACGATGAGACAGCCAATAGCATTTGTTTCAGCGTGGTAACATAGCAACAATAGAAAAATATGATTTTTTTTTTAAATACAGAAATGTGTGTATTTAGTTTTATTTGTAGGCTATTTCATTTTGACCAATTAGGTCAAATATTGTTTTTGTAGGGTATGAATAAAAATCTAATAATGTATGGTAAAGTTTTATTAATTATGTGTGCGCGTGTGCCTGTGTGTGTGATTGTGTGTTGTTGATGTGATAAACAATTTTTCTGCTTACCTTCCATTACATGCTGGGATACATTCCGGTACTTCAAACTTTTTTTTGTTTGAAGTTTGAATGTTTGATGTAATGAAAAAAAGTTGTTACATTAGCATCCAGAATTACAAGTGCACATAAATGTAAAACTAATAAGATTTACCACATTTACCACATTAAATTACCTTACCCTTAATTACAGATAAATACTGTAATTTTACAATAAAACATTTACTCTACTATTTTTTCATGATGTTGTTTGAGTTCATGCTGTTTATTTCAGATTAAATAATTCTATAGATGGATAAACAAATGTCATTAAGTGTGTATGTTTATACTGCTTAAAGTGAAAAGCTAACCGTGATTAGCGCACTAGCCATGATAGCATTTTGCTAGCATTTTTTTCCAATGTAGAAGTAGCTAATTTTACTGTGTGTTACTAGTATGCTCCTCCTTGAACCGTCACCTTACCGTGGTGGAGGAGTTTGAGAGCCCTAATGACCCTAGGAGCTATGTTGTCGGGGGCATTTTGCTCCTGGTAGGGTCTCCCAAGGCAGATTGGTCCCAGGTGAAGGGCCAGACGAAGAACGGTTCAGAAGATACTAATGATAAGAAATATCAAGAGCCCGAAGAGTCAGCGGGATCTGGTGTAGTGTGGATTGGGCAGCAGACCAAGGCGGGGGCCTTGGCGGTCCGATCCTCGGTTATGGAAACTGGTTTTTGGAACATGGAATGTCATCTCTTTGGCGCGGAAAGAGCGGGAGCTTGTGGAAGAGGTTGAGCGATACCGGCTAGATATAGTCGGCCTCACCTCGACACATAGCGTCGGCTCCGGAACCCAAGTCCTTGAGAGGGGCTGGTCTCTCCTCTTTGCTCCGGGTGAGAGGCGGAGGGCCGGGGTGGGCTTTTTGGTGTCCCCCAGGCTCTCTGCCTGTATGTTGGAGTTTACCCCAGTGGACGAAATTGTTGCGTCCCTGCGCCTTTGGCTTGGGGATCGGGTTCTCCCGCTTTTTTGGAGTCCTTGGGACGGGTGCTGGCAAGTGCCCCGAAAGGGGACTCCATTGTCCTATTGGGAGACTTCAACGCTCACGTGGGCAATAACAGCGTGACCTGGAAGGGTGTGGTGGGGAGGAACGGCCTGCCCGATCTGAACCCGAGCGGCGTTCAGTTATTGGACTTCTGTGCTAGTCACAGCTTGGCCATAACTAACACCATGTTCAAGCATAAGGACGTCCATAGGTGCACATGGAACCAGGACACCCTAGGTCGCTGGTCTATGATCGACTTTGTAGTCGTATCATCAGACCTGCGGCCGTATGTTTTGGACACTCGGGTGAAGAGAGGAGCAGAGTTGTCAACCGACCACCACCTAGTGATGAGTTGGATCAGATGGCGGGGAAAGACGCCGCACAGACCTGGCAGGCCGAAACGGGTTGTGAGGGCCTGGCAGTAGAACCAAGAACTTGTTGCAAGCTGCGGCCGCAAGGTAGCTGGGGCCAGTCGTGGTGGTAACCCCCGTACCCGCTGGTGGACACCAGGGGTGGGGGAAGCCGTCAGGCTGAAGAAGGAGGCCTATTGGGCATGGTTGGCCTGTGGGTCTCCGGAATCAGCTGACTGGTACCGGCGGGCCAAGCGGAGCGCAGCCGCGGCAGTTACTGAGGCAAAAACTCGGGTGTGGGAGTTCAGTGAGACTATGGAGGAAGACTATCAATCGGCTCCAAAAAGGTTCTGGCAAACCGTCCGGCGACTCAGGGGAGGAAGGCGGCAAGTCGCACACACTGTTCACAGTGGGGGCGGGGAGCTGCTGACGTCAACTGAGGATATAGTCGGACGGTGGAAGGAATACTTTGAGGAGCTCCTCAATCCCACCAACATGTATTCCGTGGAGGAAACAGAGCCAAGAGACCTGGGGATGGATGGTCTAATCTCCGGGGCAGAAGTCGCCGAGGTAGTAAAACAACTGCGCGGTGGCGGAGTCCCGGGGGTTGATGAGATCTGCCCTGGGTATCTCAAGGCTCTGGAGGTTGTAGGACTGTCTTGGTTGACACGCCTCTGCAACATTGCGTGGACATCGGGGGCAGTGCCTCTGGAGTGGCAAACTGGGGTGGTGGTCCCCATCTTTAAGAAGGGTGACCAGAGGGTGTATTCCAACTACTGGGGAATTACACTCCTCAGCCTCCCTGGTAAGGTCTATGCCAGGGTACTGGAAAAGAGGGTCCGGTTGATAGTTGAACCTCAGATCGAGGAGGAGCAATGTGGTTTTCGTCCTGGGCGTGGAACTGTGGACCAGCTCTTTACCCTCGCAAGGGTGCTGGAGGGAGCATGGGAGTTTGCCAATCCAGTCCACATGTGTTTTGTGGATTTGGAGAAAGCTTACGACTGTGTTCCCAGGGGCTTCCTCTGGGGGGCGCTCCGGGAGTATGGGGTGGATGGCCCCTTGTTAGCGGCCATTAAGTCCCTGTACCAAAGGAGTGAGAGTCTGGTTCGCGTAGCCGGCAGTAAGTCAGACTTCTTCCCGGTGGGGGTTGGACTCCGCCAGGGCTGCCCTTTGTCACCGGTTCTGTTCATAACTTTTATGGACAGAATTTCTAGGCGCAGCCGGGTGGTGGAGGGGTTTGGGTTTGGTGGCGGGAGGATCTTGTCTCTGCTTTTTGCGGATGATGTGGTCCTCTTAGCTTCATCGAGCGACGACCTTCAGCTCTCGCTTGGGCGGTTCGCGGCCGAGTGTGAAGCCACTGGGATGAAGATCTGCACCTCCAAGTCTGAGGCCATGGTTCTCAGCCGGAAACGGGTGGATTGCCCGCTCCGGGTCGGGGGGGAGGCTCTGCCTCAGGTGGAGGAGTTTAAGTATCTCGGGATCTTGTTCACGAGTGAGGGTAGGATGGAGCGGGAGATCGACAGGCGGATTGGGGCGGCGTCAGCAGTGATGCGGGTGCTGAACCAGTCCGTTGTGGGGTAGAGGGAGCTAAGCCGGAAGGCGAGCTCTCGATTTACCGGTCGATCTACGTTCCAATCCTCACCTATGGTCATGAGCTTTGGTTAATGACCGAAAGAATGAGATCGTGAATACAAGCGGCCGAAATGAGTTTCCTCCGCAGGGTGGCCGGGCTCAGCCTTAGAAATAGGGAGCTCGGTCATCCGGGAGGGACTCGGAGTAGAACCGCTGCTCCTCCATGTCGAGAGGAGCCAGTTGAGGTGGTTCGGGCATCTGGTGAGGATGCCTCCCGGACGCCTCCCCGGGGAGGTGTTTCGGGCATGTCCCACCGGGAGGAGGGATTATATCTCTCGGCTGGCCTTGGAACGCATCGGGATTCTCCCGGAGGAGCTGGTGGAAGTGGCTGGAGAGAGGGCTGTCTGGACCTCTTTGCTGAGGCTGCTGCCCCCGCGACCTCGATCCGGATAAGCGGGAGACGACAAAGACGAAGACGGGCTTACTAGTATGTGTTAATGTTGCCAGATGGTTTAAGGATTACATGGACTCGGCATGAGAGACTAAATGAGTGAAGTGAAAGAGTAAAGTTACAGAGAAAACTCTTGTACACACTTGTCCACTTAGACAGAGGGGACCAGGAAACACACCAAGGAGCAGAAGTCTTCTGCGCAGCTGGACTGTTGTCTCCAGCCTACCACTCATGGTTTCCATCACCGGGCATCACCCAGTTCCTCATTGTTCACCCAGGTTCCAGATGACAACTCAGGGATTTGTGAGTAATAACTAACATGCTATTTAGTTTGAAGCTCTGTGTCAACGGCACGACAGCAGACATTGCATTACAAAAGACTTGCTCTAAACACACATTCCCCACACTGCACACAGGGCTAGTCTGACTAGCGTTTGAGGCACACCTTTGAACACGGCACGCTATACTGACACACCACACCCACACGGCTAAGCTTTAGGCAATATTTGACATGCTGGCACCCTCCGCTACGAGGCACTACAGGTAAGCCACAATGCCCCACCCACGACACGTCACTTCCCCTTTAATCAGCCCTCCCACTCCACACTATTAAAACTACAAAAATGGCTGACCACACAATACATATACATAAATAATCAACGCAGGGAAATAAAGATAAAGTTCGTAAAATATACTTAACTCGTCTACACGGTGAGACCCTCCCCCGGGGTCTGAGCTTGTGCCCCGGGGAAACGGCTTCACTGGACGGCGAGGCAGAAACTGGTTGGCAGCCGGATGAAAGCGGAGACAATACGCCAGGTAGCACACAGGGAGCAGTAGCAGCACAACACTCTCTAAAGTGGGCCCTAGTTTGGCTACAGGAGACTAAAGCCTCCCCTCCTAACACAGGAACAGCTTCCCCCTGACTACCTGTCTTCGTCGCCGGCAGCTCTATATAACTGCGAACGACACCCTTGCTACCAGAGTGCCGCGCCGCTGAACGTGTTGCTCCAACCCCGTCATGCTCCTTCTGTCCGTCTTTTCACTGTTCGTCTCTCCTCATGTTGCCATCAGTCACAGCTGCACCAAATCATTCATTACACACAGGAGTCCCCTCTCCTGACGTCACTCACTGGGGGGGAATCCCCCTCACTCTCGCTACAATAATATATGGTAAAAGTATTAAACAACATCTTTAGGCTGCCAGGGAGCCAGTATCAGTTCCCAGGTGAAAACAGCACCAAAAGCAATCAATTAATTCCAGTCAGCCTGTGCATACAGCTGATAATTATTAATGTACACTCAGTTGACAATTTATCAGGAACATCTAGCTAAATACAACTAACATCTACACTCTAAGAAATGAAATAGTGATGTTGTTCATATTATGTAACTTTGTTGTGGTAAAATTACTATAACTATTACGTTTTTACAGAAAAAATAACAAGGTCTCATTGGAATAACGTAATATTAAGAGATTTCAAGGCTACAAAACACAGACGATTCAAATGAACATAACAATCTCACTTTAATCATACAGGCACGCAAATATCCTACTCTATGACGCATTCTCAGACATGCGCAGTAACCACGGCGCAAATCAACCGACACGACTCGCGCCATTTGCTCAGTTGGAAGTCTTCTTCCTCGAAAAAATTGGTAAGTACGAACGTTTCCTTGATAATAGAGTGTGAAACTGTACGTTGTGTCAACCGACGATAAGTGTTTTCAGTTTTTATTGCCCTCGGTCGACATTTTGAAAAAGTTTGGAAAACGGCCATTGCTAGCTTAACGTTAAATCACACACACACACACACCACGGTCAAGTGTAACACTAGCATAAATGATATTTCTTGAATTCTTAAATAGCCAGATGATTTTCTTTTGTGCCAGTTTATACTGCATCCCTAAATATTGAATAGAAAGCAGGAGGAGCTCTGGTGAGCACTTTATAAAAAAAAAATCATATTCGAAATTTCATATCATATTTTAAAATCTAATAAATAATCCTAGAGTAATACTTAAAGTGTAATTTTAATGTGCCTCATTCTCCATGAAAGAGATTTTTGTTTGTTGTGGTTTGTTTGCTTTATTTCACCTGATAGATGCAAAGTCAAAGGCTTAAATGAAGTTGCAAAAAAATATATAATTTACATCCATGAATTGCTTTTGGTAAAAAATATATACAGGTCAGGTGCAGTTGATTTAGAGGCTCAATTGAACAATATCTAACTGGTGTTTACTATGTTCGGTAACACTTTCTATGAAGACTACATCTATAGTGCATTATGAGCACATTCATAGTAAATTATAATGCTCATCATAATCAATCGTAACGCATTACAACTACACTCATAGACACACATAACGCTTTATGATGCACTATATCAACAGTTATAAACCTAGCTTTTAATGACTTATAAATCCAAGGGCCTTATGAGTGCTCTTGACTGGTTATAAACTACAGGCTGACTGATGGGGCTTATAATACATTATAACTACTTACACCCCTCTATACACACACCTCAACAATCAACTGTTATACGGACTCATAGGATGCCATAAGTATATATAAGTTATCAATGTATGCTTTAAGTAAAGTGAGGTTCATTTTGATGCATCTATAATGCAGTATACCTAATCATGATGTTTCATTGTTGGTGTTCAGTAAAGTGTAACACATTTGCATGCATTTAAAAGAAGCTATGCTGCATCATAAGTCATTTTCGTCAGATACCTAATATAGAGAATTACACTAAGATTAGTCTGCTTTAGGAATATAACGGTAGCTTAGTTTCAACCTGTAGGGGCCAATCCAAGTGCATATTTTGACCACAAAATGTATATTTTTAATTAACTACAGATTTGGACCTGAATCAATCACCAACACTACTAAATACGTAGACATAATAGTTTACAGCTGGAAACATTGGCTTTGGGGTTTAGTTACTGTTTAAGGTATAAAACACAAAAAGGGAGAAAAAGATGTCTTTTTTTTTTAAGCTTTATTTTAGCAATGAAAACAGTCCTGTTAACTGTTCTACCATCTTAAACGTTAAATGTGTAGGATTTAGATGCATCTACTCGTGAAACTATGCAGCCACTGTCTCTATTTACATTCATGAGTGTTGAATTTCCTCCTCCAAACACGGGCATGGAAACTACTTCAGGCCACTGCTACAAATATACAAATATAACATACTACATATTGTAGGTGTGAACTGCAAACCTGACCTTTAACAATACAACAATTCACATGTTTATACTTGGGTGGCGATTAGAAGCAGAGTGCCCTCTTCCTTCATTTTCAAAATCTTTTCTTTGACCTCTGGGGTCATGGCACTGCGGCACCTTTCAATGAATGTTGACAGCTTTTCTTTGCGCTCATCCCAGGCCCCCACATGAAACTATGCCACTGTAAAGGTCTCTATTTACATCATGAGGTTTGAATTTCCTCAGATCATGAATGAGCCGGCCAAGAATCTGTGACATCGTCCAAGTCAGTACTCCCACTCAATAACCCTTAAATGATCTTTTAAAAGCCCTGTACTCCTATTTCCTCTATGACACCAAACATCACATTTAAAGGTTTGCCAGGCTCTCTCTAAATTCTGTGTGACATCTGGAACCAGGATCTACTAAGTGTCTCTTGTGGCACACAGTATGATGATCATATCCTTCCTCTGACAGTGCTCTCTTGTGAGCTCTCCAGTCATCAGTCACAATGCTTGATCCTCTCTTAACATGGCGCTTTATGATAGGCAGAAGCTGGTCCATGGAACGCTTCCTGACAATCTTGAGAATGGGTCTCCTGGTGGTATGTGATACTTCCAAGATGCCAAAAACCCATTTTTTATTCCGTCTCCATGTTGGTCCCATCCTCCCACGGTTGTACTGTCAAACATTGTTAGGGATATAGTACATCAAATTAATACAAACACTTTGAAATTCAATTTACATGGATGATCAAAAGACATTGAGTCTAATTATCTTGATGTGGTTTATAAGCCAGTTTACCAATGGTATTTCTTATTTTGCTGAAGGAAAAATTTGGTGTGATATACTTTTCTCAAAGACGAAGCCATCTTTGTTAAGGTTCTGCTACTTGCTGCAACACCGTCCTCAATAAGGTCAACTTGTCTCATGCGCAGTCCTTGGGAAAATCTACAAATACATGAAAACAAGAACAGATCACTAGCCCAATGGATAAGAAACTGAATATAAAAGCTCACACTGATTTTGTTTTTTTAATTCTATGAGCCAGAGGCCTATTCCAGAAAGTAGAAATGAGAGGAGAGAAACTCTGGGTTTTCAATTATATACCACCAACTTCATCAATAGAGCACATTGACCAAAGTGCTGCACAGTAATAATATAAATGCATTCTAACTCTGGGCCAGCTACCATGATAACACAATGTCTTTGTCTCCTCCCTCTTACAGAGCTGACATAGGCTACTGTTTTTTTTAATCCATTGATTCAGTCCATAGCAAACTGCATATTGAAGCATTGTAATTAGTGGTGGTATCCTGGTTGGATATTAGTTTACTCGATGTTCAAGTTACCACTTTTATGTCCTGTCACTTTCAGAATAAAACACCTGCATGTACTCTTTACCTTTAAGTGATATCTTAACACTTTGCAGACAAGATAGCTTTGTTTACTCATTGGTCCGATTTCAACTGAGTTCCATCAGCAACAGACAAAACAAACCCACCTGTAAATGAATTCCAGGTGGTTCTGGAGGGATCTGCGGGACTTGTAGAACATGGATCCTTGGCAAACTGAAACACGTCTTCCTCTGTGTCGCCTGCAAATCCTGTAAAAACAAGTTACTTGGTCATGTACTTGATCATGTATCCATTACAAACACAGACAGCACAGCCTAAAAATGTAGAATATTTTAAATCAAAATTTAAAAAAATACAAAAGAAAAAAATTGAACATATGGTATTTCCTCAATTTAAAGAAGGCCCAAATTAGCAGCCGGCCTCTTTTAATAACGGGTCTAAAACAATTTTTAATAAATAAACAAGGGGTGGTGGGGGTGAGAGTGATAATTTAAAATTTGTCGAGCGCTAACTAGGGTTGCACGGTATACCGGTACCAGTATAGTACCGCGATACTAGAGTTTTGAAAACGGTACTATACCAGCATTTAAAAACAAACGGTACTT
>NW_019525414.1:16532-21519 GCF_002814215.2 Seriola lalandi dorsalis | reverse complement strand
ATTTTATTGAATGCAAATGAATTGGTAAATTGGAGCCTGTCTCTTTAAGCACAGCGAGGCCAGCGAGTGTGACGTAGTTGCCCGAGCGGATGTAAGCCGCCTCCCACGCGCACTCGCATGTTTAGACTGAGGAGGAGAGAGAAACGACAAGTCGCGTCTTAGACAGACGGAGCGGGTTGAAGAAAATACAGTAGATAGAGATGGCAGCTGCAGAAAAGCCCGTACTTGTGGTCAAAATGGGGACCCGAAGTACGGTGTGGAAATATTTCGGGTTCAAAACGAACGATAAAGGCGAGCCACTGAACCCAGAAGCACTGCAGTGCAAGCGGTGCTACAAAGTGTGTCTCGCAAAAGCAGGCAACACTTTAAACCTGTCGAAACATTTAAAGGACAACCATGCAGACTTGTTCCGAGACTTCATCGAAATACATATTGGTATCGGTAACGAAACAGAAATTTGGTATCGTGACAACCCTAGCGCTAACCCCAGATTACACACACACCCCTTCATCCACGTATATGCGCACTCTCAGACAGACAAAATTAGCAAATTCACAGTAAATTTAAATTTTAGAGGCTTTGAAATATGCTGCAGTGATATCAGGGAACACGCTGTGAGGAATTCTAATAGGCTATTGATGGCAGTCAGGTGAGGGCTTGGAAAAAGCAAAAGTCAGCACTCTAGTGGAGGTTGACTTAAAACGCGTCAAGACTGCAAGGCGTAAATAATATGATATAGCCATTTTTTTCAAAAACAAGACAATATATTTTACAAACACGAGCAAAACATTTCCACTAACGTTAGTCTTGTTGAAAGTGCCTAGCTAGCTTTTCTTACCAGTGGAAGCCGTCCTGTCTTGAAACCTGCACAGCAGTCATCGGAGTATCGCATGATTTACACATCATTTGGCGCTTCAAGAGTCCCTTCCACAGCACAATCTTTCTTCGATTGCCAAAAGTATCTCTTGCACGCAATAAATCGGTTAATCCTTGCTTTAATTTACCCATGTTGAGACCACCCTCGCTTTTCGTTTCCCCAAAATGGCGCTCAGTTTGAAAGTTGCGGGAGGTTCTCCTCACGCATGCTCATTGCGCACAATCCGGAACAGGTCTCTCTTCTTCACTTCTGGCGTCGTGTGGCTGCAGACCGAGACCGCACGCCTGAGCTGTGTGCGTTTGTGAGCTGAAAAATGTGTAAGTGTCATACTTTTTTGTTTGCCACAAACTTTACTTTCTACAATATTCAAAAAATCAGTTTGCTTTTAGGAAGGAGCCCAGACAGTTAACTTTTTTCTTTCTCATGGCGATTCAGTTAGTCATTGGTGAAGTCTGACCTCCTGCCACATCTACTTTCCTGCACATGTTCAACTTGAAAAAGGTGCATTGACTGGTTGTATTGTTAAGAGATGGAAAAAAAACAGTAGCAAGACAAATTAAATATGTGACTCAAGATAAACGAAAAATAAAATCACCTGCAAATACAGACTGCGAACATAAGTTACAAACAGACCTAGCTAACATTGAGTTTGCTTGCTAGCAAGGAAACCTGCTAATTGACACTGCATGTATTTTCTCCTGGCCATAATTCGATTTCCAAAAAAATAGGACTATATGTCGACCCCCTCCCCCCACTCGCCGCTCCACGGTTGTAAAAAGTGGACATGTCCCACCAAAGAAAACTGGCATAAATAGCCAACTATTTTTATTGGCATCTTTTATATTGTTTCTATATTTAGATTGTCATAGGTATGAAGCATTTTCATTGAAGTGCATCCCTCATGTTTTTGTATATTTGACTGCTGCATGTACAGTATGCAAATTATTATGTATATGCAAGTTAATAATTAATTAACAGGTAACGCATCTGTAATTGATATCATAATGCAGAAATATATAATATATTATAACAATAATGGCATTTTCTTGAAACTCATAACATGTGCCTTGCTTTTTATTAATCTAGCCCATTTCAACCATGACTTGTCGCAAGGTGAAAGCCAATCCCAAGGCGGAGTCATCTCCCCAGAACAGCATAAAAGGTATGGTAATATTCTTTTTATCTGGTATTGTAACAAATTGTTGAGATGTGGGTCATTGACTACTAAATATTAACAACAGCATTGTTTTTAATAATGTGTGACACAAGGTTTTATCCTGTACACTGTGTCTTGCTGCTGTGACAAGAGAATTTCCCAGTTTGGGATCAATAAAGTAGGTTCTCAGTATGGTCCATGTCTATGGCTGATGCTGTGGCTGTTCAATATATTGTTTCAGAATCAACATCACATACGCAATAGTCATATTGTACTACACTTGATATAAGACAAAACAAAAAAAAAGCAAAACTGACAGGGCAGGCAGGTGATACACAGACTCTACATGCACAGCAATTACAATGAGTGTACAGTGACACAATGACCAATTGCAGCACACAATTAGTTACATCTTAGAATCTTTGAGACCTTTGTGTTGGCACACATAGATACACAATCAGGGATTCTTAATTTATGTGTTGCAATTATACATACCTCCTGTTATTATTATTATTTATTCCTGTTATTATTGTAAGAGAAATTCTTATGTAAGGGTTACTTCATTTGTAATTATTTCAACAGGCTCACCAAATGCAGTTCTGGAGGTTCAAAAACTTAAAGAACTTCTGGAGGCAGAGAAAGAGAAGGGGCAATTTCGTGATGAAACCATCTCCCTCCTCAAAGATGATAATACTTACCTGCAAGGAGAACTTAAGAAAAAGGATGAGCTCATCCATCAGCTAGTCTCCAAGAAGGATGAAGACAATTCCACAATCATGTCTGGCAAGTCAGGTGAGTAATTATCCATTCACATTCATACAGTACAAGTATATTTTTTTCACTCTCTGGTTTTCTTCAGTACACAGACAAAATGTGTTTTCATATTTATTCCTTTCTCACAACTAGATCACTAGCCACAGAATTTGTTTTGTTATTTGCAGGTGTCAAACGCAAGCATGGGAATGGGAACGAAGCCAAGCAATTAATGAGCATTGCTTCTGACAAGGAAGATGAAGACTCCAGTTCTGTTCTTTCTGATTCATCTGAAGGTAACAAAGGCACATACAGATGAATCAAATCCTACATTTCTTCTCATTGTCTGGTAGGGCTGGGCGATGTATCGGTATTAAGAGTTATATTGATATATTAATTAGATGGTTAATAATTAGCGGTAGGTCACAGTCTTAGTTTTAACTTTTACTTGTTATGCAGTGATCTGCTGTCCACGGAAAGCTTGACATAAGGGCTTTGGCTTCACTGTCAGTTCTGCAGGCAATAATGTCATATTTCCCTTAGTGCATCTGCTTTATCAACAAGTTTTGGTTGGTTGGAAGAGGCCATGTTTATCACTCTCTCACCTCAAACCTGTTTCATTTAATTGACACATTCAGATGCATGTCATCATGATGACATTTTTTTTATTACCTGAGCCTGTACTGCCAAAAACAATCTCTAGCAGCTTATTCCATGGCATTTGTTTATATTTTGAAAGACACTATCAAGATCTGTTTTGATCCTCCCTTGATTTCTATTCTAGATTCATCCATTGAAGAGCTACCGAATGAAATCTCCACCCTCTTCCTCCTCTTCCCGCAAAGTTAAACCCACTGATGAGCTGATGAGAAGAAGAAGAGGTAATTGCTCATTACAGTTTTAACAAGTTTGCACATTTTGACAGCAAGCTTTTTAAACACAATCTGGTTTTAATGTACCATTTACAGCCAGAAACACCAGGAGCATCGTAGCACGATACAAGATGGCCATGGATGCCTTCAATCGAGGGGGTTCGATGAAAGCAGCATTTGAGACCATTGGTGCTGACAGAAACACCGTGTCCAGAACAGCACCCATTGCTGAAATCAGCATTGCTGCACCGGAGATATTTAGAAATGTGGGGGCCTGGGATGAGCGGAAAGAAAAGCTGTCAACATTCATTGAAAGGTGCCGCAGTGCCATGACCCCAGAGGTCAAAGAAAAGATTTTGAAAATGAAGCAAGAGGGCACTCTGCTTCCAATCGCCACCCAAGTATAAACATGTGAATTGTTGTATTGTTAAAGGTCAGGTTTGCAGTTCACACCTACAGTATGTAGTATGATATATTTGTATATTTGTAGAAGTGGCTTGAAGTAGTTTCCATGCCCATGTTTGCACTTTACAGTTTATTTATTTAAGATAAACACAAAGCTTGTGCTACAGAAAATGGACCAGACTCAGTGAATAGCTCCCTAAGCTTAACATGTCCTATGATAACTATTAATTTAGCTGTACAGACTAATGAGCAGTGATAACTAACATGTCTTTGGGGTCATCAGGTGGGAACCTCCTTTCACCAGTGTTTCGTCTAGTTGGTCCCACAACACCTCCAGGAGGCTAGACAGTGATCACTGGCGTCCCAGAGTCACTCCCCTAATGCCAGCCATCACTGCTCCTCACACCACGACTATTTTCTTTATCTTGCCTATGCTACCACAAACAACACCATCATCAACTCTGACTAAACACACTAGCAGATTCAGCAAACAAACTCCCCTAAACAGTTGGAGAAAGTGGTGGCCATTTTGAAGGAGGCAGAGTCAAGGAGAGAAGCCTTTTTGAGCTAAACTCTCCCCCGCCGGATTAGGCTGTGCTCTACATCCCCCCCTATTCTTCAACACCACACCATGCAACTCACCTAAAACAAACAAACTCACCTAAACAGCCACAGACACACTACAAATCAATTCGATACAAGCAAACAATACAGGCCACCTCACCTGGACTAACCGCATGGTCTCAAAGAGGCTCACACAGGCCACACCCCCACTTAAAAACACTTCCTCTTCCTGGATTTCTTCCTTGCTTCTCCTAAGACTCTATCTATCCTAAGTGCTCCCCCTGCTGGGCCCCCAGCTACCATTACTCCTTCTCATCCAAATCCACTGACTGGATCTTGCTGCCTCATCTGACATGTCCT
>NW_019525414.1:5806-16284 GCF_002814215.2 Seriola lalandi dorsalis | reverse complement strand
CTAACTTTCCATCCTCGCTGCTCTGCTTCTGCCCCTAACTCTGCATACCTGAGCTTTTTCCTTTCATATGCTTCTTCAACTAAGGCCTCCCACGGAACAGTCAGCTCTATGAAATATACTTTCATTCTACTCCTAGACCACAAGACTATATCAGGCCTTAGCTTTGTAATGGCTATTTCCTGGGGAACAAGAAGTTTTCCTTCTAAATCTACCTGCATTTCCCAATCACAAGCACCTTCTAAGATGCCTTGCCTTCTTGTTGTCTTACCAACTTTCTCTCCCTCTTGAACAAACTTGATTGCACCTTTCTTTGTTTTAGGTCCTCCTAAATTTGCCTGCCTCCGTAACTCTTCAATTCCTGCAGCTAAGCTTTTTAGAACCTGGTTATGTCGCCACGTATACCTGCCTTGCGACAGACTAACCTTACACCCTGACAGAATGTGCTTTAAAGTTGCAGTACCTGAACACAATGAACATAGTGGGTCTCCATTTACCCAGAGTTTTAGGTTCTGGGGAGTTGGCAGTACATCATTAGTTGTTGCCCCTATCAAGAATCTAATACTACTTTCCTCCATGCTCCAGAGTTCTTTCCAGTTAAGCTTTTTCTTATCTACACCTTCCCAATTCACCCACTGTCCCTGCTTAGCCTGGGCTACTGCCTTAGCACCCCTTAATAATTCCTCCTGTCTACGAACTGCTCCACGACTAGCTTTCTCTTCTCCTTGGGACCTGCTCTACTCCACACCGGTTTGCCTGGGCCAAGCCCCAAGCCTCCCCGGCCTATTTGGACATTACCCACAATCTCTGTATGCCTAAGCGTTGCTTCTGCCTCCTGCACTGCGATTCTTGGATTCCACTTTCTCCCCTTGATTGGGTTTGGAACCACCTTACTAACTACCGCATCTTTTAATTAAGAAAGAAGTTCAAACCGTGATTTCTCACCTCCTCACCGCCAGCTCATTCATGATAGGAGGAAATTCAACACTCATGAATGTAAATAGAGACAGTGGCTGCATAGTTTCACAAGTAGATGCATCTAAATCCTACGCATTTAATGTTTAAGATGGTAGAACAGTTAACAGGACTGTTTTCATTGCTAAAATAAAGCTTTAAAAATGTACTATGTCTTTTTCTCCCTTTTTGTGTTTTATACCTTAAACAGTAACTAAACCCCAAAGCCAATGTTTCCAGCTGTAAACTATTATGTCTATGTATTCAGTAGTGTTGGTGATTGATTCAGGTCCAAATCTGTAGCTAATTAAAAATATACATTTTGTGGTCAAAATATGCACGTGGATTGCCCCCTACAGGTTGAAACTAAGCTTTACCGTTATATTCCTAAAGCAGACTAATCTTAGTGTAATTCTCTATATTGGTATCTGACGAAATGATTTATGATACAGCATAGCTTCTTTTAAATGCATGCAAATGTGTTACACTTTACTGAACACCAACAATGAAACATCATGATTAGGTATACTGCATTATAGATGCATCAAAATGATCCTCACTTTACTTAAAGCATACATTGATAACTTATATATACTTATGGCATCCTATAACAGTTGATTGTTGAGATGTGTGTATAGAGGGGTATAAGTAGTTATAATGTATTATAAGCCCCATCAGTCAGCCTGTAGTTTATAACCAGTCAAGAGCACTCATAAGGCCCTTGGATTTATAAGTCATTATAAGATAGATTTATAACTGTTGATATAGTGCCTCATAAAGCGTTATGTGTGTCTATGAGTAGTTGTCATGTGTTATGATTGATTATGATGAGCATTATAATTTACTATGAATGTGCTCATAATACACTATAGATGTAGTCTTCATAGAAAGTGTCACCCTATGTTCCATATCTGTTTTATAAGCAGTGCTAATTCTAACAGTTGAAGAGATTACTAATCACTGTCTCTCTTCTTTGTAGGCTCTGGATGTGGAGGTGCAAGCATTGCTCTGAGACTGTATCTACGAGGTCCCAGTTACTTAAACACTACAAATTGAAGCATTATCATTACGGTCAGAGACACTCATATCCATGCACATACTATGAATGTCCCTGCTCATTTAAAACATGGAATGCTCTTAAAACTCATTTGAGTCGATGTCATGTTAATGTGTTAGGTACTAGCAGTGCAGAACTAGGAGTTTTTACATGCCTTTTGTGCCCTGGAAGTGAAATACCATCTAGTAGAGAGTACTTTTCTCACATCAACAATCATCTGAAGTGTCATGAAAAAGTAACTTGTGTGTTTCAGAATTGTACGTTTCAGACTAATATATATGCTACTTACAAATCACATAAGAATAGGAAGCATCCACACTGCACAGTCAAAGACTTTAAAGTTGAAGTAGTGAAAGGTGGTAATGTAAATGGTGATGACTATGCATCTGAAGACCATCCAGTTGATCTTGGAGAAACTGCTTCAGATTTAGATTGTCATAATCTGATTGAAACTGACACACCAGATGATAACTTGCAAGAATCAATCATTCAAAAATTCGCAACAGTTCTTTTGAAATTAGAGGTTTTTTCACATGTCCCATGTTCAGCAATTGATGTCTTGCTTGAGGAGTTACATTTCATTTTGACCTCAGCAGCACTGCCTATATTACACAGCACAGCTTTTGACATTTTCAGTAAACATAAACTCCAGGTTGACCAGCTCATAATTAATGAACTCAGTGTTGCCATTTCTACTAATAATCCTTTGGTAAAATCTGTTGCTGAGGGCGGTCCACTGGCAACTGCCTTCAAACGCAAACAATACTACAAGGAAAAATTTAAGGTTGTGGAACCTGTCGAGTATGTACTGGAGGCAAAGTCCAACAAAACATTTCAGTACGTTCCCTTACTAAAGTCTCTACAGCAGTTACTTGCTCGTAAAAATATAGTTGATAAGCTTGTTGATAATCATACAACTTTATCTGCAAATGTAAATCAGTATGTGAGCTTTCAGGATGGTGAGCATCACAAAAAAAAACTTTTTTTGGTGAGGATTTAAGGATTTCCCTATGTTTTTACATAGAAGAAGAAACATAAACTTTGTGCAGTCTACTTTATTTTAGGTAACTTACCTCCTGGTTGCAGCTCAGCCCTTTCCTCAATCTACTTGGCACTGTTATGCAAAAGTGATGTGAAAACTTTTGAAAAGTTTTTTGAAGAGATATTTGAACCTCTTGCATAACTTAGTGATTTTGGAACAGCAAGGCCTATATATTCCACATCTTGGAGTTTTTATCAAGGGCACAATACAATGTGTTGCTGCGGATAATCTAGGAGCTCATGGGCTAGCTGGATTTGTAGAGAATTTTTCAGGAAAATATTTCTGTCGATTTTGTACAGCTCAGCTTTCTGACATCCAGACGCAGGAAGTAAAAACAGGAGTTTTTGAGCGCAGAACCAAGGAAGTTCACCAGCTCCACATCAAGACAGCTCAAGAAAAGGGGATAAGCTGCTTTGGGGTAAGAAGGTCTTGCATTTTAACTGACAGCCTTTCTCACTTTAATGTGACAACAGGTTATCCACCAGACATCGTCCACGACCTATTTGAAGGCATAGTTCCTGTCGAGTTAGCAAGGTGCATTCAGCTGCTTATATCTAAAAGGTTGTTCACTCTTGAACACCTCAATAATCTTATCCATTCTTTTCCTTACAAAGAGGGAGATAAAACTAACCGGCCTCATTTGTTATCAAAAAATTTACAGAAGAAACACACAGTAGGTGGGAACGCCCACGAAAATTGGTGTCTTCTTCGGTTACTCCCTTTCATTGTAGGAGAACTTGTTCCCAATGAGGAACCTGCTTGGCAGGTGATTTTAGATTTAAAGGACATTGCAGAATTGGCCGTTGCACCTGTTCATACTCTAGAATCAGTTGCCTACTTGGAGTGCAAAATATCAGACCATCGAAAACGTTATCAGGAACTGTTTCCAGATCAAAGGTTGTTGCCCGAACATCATTTTCTGGAACACTATCCAGAAATGATAAAATGTTTTGGTCCTCTTGTGTCATTATGGACTATGCGCTTCGAGGCCAAACATAGCTTTTTTAAGCAGGTTGTGAGGCATATAAATAACTTTAGAAATGTAACTTTGTCATTGGCAGCAAAACATCAGTTAATGATTGCCCATCATATGCTTTGTCCTGACAATGAAAACCTCTCCTTGGATGTTGTTCAAATCTCAGAGGTCCCCATTGATGTCCTCAATGATGATGTTGTGAACACAATTGCCCGGAAATACCCTGAAATTACTACTGTAAACGTTGCTCAAAGCGTCACTGTTAATGGCATAAAGTACAAAAAAGGTATGATAGTTGTGCATGGATCATGTGGTGGTCTGCCTGAATTTTCTGAAATAATTCAGCTGTGCATTATAAGAAATGAGTTGAGTCTCATCATTAAAAAACTGACCTCATGGTACAGAGACCACTATCAAGCTTTTGAGTTGCATCCAACAACACAGTTTGCAGTGGTTGAGCTGAAGGAGCTCTCTGACCAGTATCCTCTGGCTGACTATAGAGTTGGATCCTTGCGAATGGTTACTTTAAAAAGATTTGTACATGTGACAGGTAATTTCTTTAAATGAAATATGGTAAAATGGTTTGACCATTATCAAAACTCAGTTACTCCTAAATAAAGTGTTGCAATGCTGAAATTCATTATGCAAAGGCTGATGAGATTTATGTGAGAAAACTATTAAGTGTTTTGTTTTTGTTTTCAGAATGAACACAAGATGTCTGCATCACTGAGAGTTGTACTTGGAGTGGACAACGCATCAAAACTAACTCTGCCCAATGGGATGCCGGATTCAATACAGGCTCTCAAAGAAGATATTAAAAGACAATTCAGCTTGCCTGGAAATTTCAGACTGCAGTATAGAGACATTGAATTTGACAATGAGTTTGTGAACTTGACAAAGATCTCAGAAATCAAAGAAAAGAGCACTGTTAAAGTTATTTACTTAACAGACGAGACAGACACAACCACATATCAACCTGGTTTACAGTGGTTAGATGACAGTTCTTTGTCCACAGCATCAGACACAGATATACTTTCCTCCGCCGAATCCACATCTTCAGGTTCTTCCCTTAGGTCACAGCCATGGCCCCAAAATTTCCAGATACCTCAGTTTAATTTTGAGGTACAGATTCAGTTGGAAAGGGCCAACCAAGCCTTCCTGAACAGTGGTACTCTTTTGACTCCAAGTCCTAAACTAAAGTCAGATATACTTGATGGTTTGGCATCAGAAATTGTCAAATACAAAGTGTATCCTTCAAGATCAGAGTTTGATGATGTCGCCCAGGCCCTGATAACAAAGTATCCTTGTTTAAAGGAGCAGGGATCAGTTACCAGCTTCTATGGATGGAAAATTAGTTTGAAGTATAAAATGGCAAACTACCGCACAAGACTGAGGAACATTGGCTGCCCAGAGTTGAGCATAAATGCCGTCAAAGCGAAGCGAGGTGCCATGGGTCAAGGTCCAAACCAGGTGAAGAAGCCAAACAAAGCAGAGGTCAACTTCTGTCCTGATTACCCAGCAGGTTAAACCAAAGAAAGCCTTGAAAAGGAAAGGGAAGCACTTACATTAGAGGTGAAGAAGAAGAACAACCATCAGCTAATCAACAGTAAAATGGAGAAAACCTTTGCCCATAGGAGACGAGAAGTAGTTGAAGATATGCCCTTCATAGCAGAGTTTAAAAACAGATGGCTAGCCCTGTTTTCTGAGAATCAGGTAATGTTCATGTTTTGTTTTTTGTTTTTTAATGGTTGTACATTTATTAAACAATAACCTCTTCATTTTGGAAAAAAAGAAATTGACTTAAGTATATCAGTGTTCATTTGAACCAGGTGAATGGAGAAAATACCATGCATATTGTCAATCTGTCTGCATTACAATGCACAGTATATTAGCATAAATGCAAACCATTAACCCATCACCTCAAAAGTTAGAGCCGACAGCAAAACTATGGTTACATTTCCATAATATGTAAACAGTTGAAAGTGATATGAGATCATTTTAAGATTCATCTGAGATTCTGACTCAAATCTGTTCCAGGTAAATGCAGAGTTTTTCCGCATTACAACAATCCCCCTGCTGTCAACCTTTATGGCTCAACTGGATCATCACTCCAGCTAAATAAAGGTTTTCAAAAAGAAGGGAGGGGCAGCAGGACGCAGAATTAACCAGATCATGGTAGCCATGGATCAGGTGTGTGTGTTTCAAACCCTGACTCAGAGTTGAACACTTAACATAAAAAAGTTGTTTGGTGTTACTGTTTAACCTCTTTACCCATTTCACTTTCAATAAAGTTCAGATATGCTTTCCAGCCATATCATAATCAAACATAGTATTATAAAAGAATGAACTCATGAGCATCATTAGCACAATTTCTAATTATATTTCATTATTCAATATCCTCTGTTTATGTCCCGTTAATATTAAAAGTTACAAATCTAAAACCATTAGATATTTTAACCCTCCTGTTGTCCTCCTGGGTGAAATTGACCCAATCTGTTTTGTCCGGTCCTTCTTTCCTCCCTTCCTTCTGTCCCTCCATCCCTCCTTCATTCCTCCCTCCTCTTCCCTCTCTCTTTCCCTCTCCTTTCCTTCCTTTGTTCCTCCCTTCCTTCTGTCCCTCCATCCACCTTCCTTCCTCCCTCTTCCTTACCCCCTTCCTTTCCTTCATTTGTTCCTCCCTTTCTCCCTCCCTTCCTTCTTTCCACCATCCCTTTCTATCTTTCTTTTTCTTTCTTTCTTTCTTTCTTTCTTTCTTTCTTTCTTTCTTCATTTTTTTCCTTCCTTCCTTCTTTCCCTCAATCCTTCCTTCTTCTTCCCTCCTTGACCAAGGACGGACAACAGGAGGGTTAAGAGTTGGTAAAAGTTCTTTTATTGTCTCCCACAGAATCCAAGCATTGAAGTAAAACGGGAATGCATACTGAAAGCATTATGCGTCTACTTAAATGAAGATCCTGACAACCTTATTAAGAAGTACATGGTGAGTTATGACATTCAGCATCAAATTTTCCAAAGATAGCAGAGACATTTAATGGACACATTCTTACTATATATGAATATACAGTGTATGGTCACAAGTATAGAATTTAGAGAAGACACTGCAGACTAATAAGAATCGCTCCTGTAAAAACAACACCCATGAAACTATTCCTTAATTATTCATTTTTTAAACTGTTTCTGCAAACCATGGTCCAACATAGCTCTGTGGCCCAAACGAGTACTTCCTAATGAGATAATGTAGATTAATTGTTCAACAAACACAATTACCAGTCTTATTCTTTAATGGAAAATATGCATTAATAATACATATGTTTGATTAATACTGTTTCTTTCTGCCATTTTGAGGATGTTGATGTAGGTGCAGAGAGAGAAATGGAGAAAGTGGTTTTGGGAATCTACGCTGTGGAACGAGAGGGAGGAAAAGCAACAGATCCACTCGAGGATGTTGGCCTCATCGTGGAAGATGTAAGGTGCTGCAAGACCTCAGAGATGTGGCAAATGGCTGCGCAGCCCTGTTTGGCTTGATCTACTGTTTAAACTTGAGCTATCCCAAGGACCTGCGATACACTTTTGAGTTTCTTCAAAAAGTGGTGATGGGATTGGATGGGAACAAGCTCTCCACTAAGGTGCAAGTCCTCAAAAACAAACTGCATGAGTAAATTGCCATCAAGACTGTAGATAAGAACTGGACTTGGATTGGATCCCTGTTGATTCTTACTCAAGAGAAAAAGTGCTGGACTTAACTGTCAAGTTTCAAGACTTTTTTTTTTGTTGGTTTGTAATTGTGTTAGCTGACATTTTCGCCTTTGGTACATTTTTATACAAATGATGGAGTTGGAATTCGTGAAGTTAAAAGTAAGATGGCCTGCAGTAAATCTTACCTGAAACTCAGATTGAAGCATGGTTATGATGGTCAGAGAGACTCATATCAATGCACATACTATGAATGCGGAGGTAGCAACTGTTCTTTTGAAATTAGAATTTTTTTCATGTGCAATGTTCAGCAGTTGATGGCTTGCTTGAGGAGTTACATTTCATATTGACCTCAGCAGCGCTGTGTATATCACACAGCACAGCTTTTGACATTTTCAGTAAACATAACCAAATTTTTAAGTTACCTATTGTCACGACCAGGCTTAGACACAGGACGCAGATGCAGGGTATCAGAGTCTTTATTGGGAATTTGAGGTTCTTAACTCCAAGACAGAGAAATAAACACAGGCTATGAAATATTACCTCTGACGCGCTTCTTAAAGAAGAAGCGTAGTTTAACAAATTACCAAAATAATAATCGCTCCAATAAGGGAGGAAAAGACTACATAAAACATTAACAGAAAATCACTCTCACTACAGAGGAAAAAAAAATTAACAAAAGAAATGAAATAGAAACAACAAAAACTCTCCTGAAAACTGGAGGCACTATAATATGAAAAAGGTAAGTAAATAATAATCACTCCACACGGAGGAAACAAAAAGGCTATGCAAGCATTAACTATGAAGACAAAACGAGGATATAAAACTTACAACAAAAAATCTCTCTCTTGGAGGAACCGACAAAATCTGTGGCAATGACTATGGACCAAACTGTGAAAAAGGCTGGGGTGAACGCACATGAACAAAGACGAACACACTGGCACAAGACAAAGGGAGACGCAGACTATTTGAACACATGAGGGTAATGGGGAACAGGTGGACACAATTGGGAATCAGGGAAGACAATCAGACCGGTGACATGTGAGGAAGGGCAAGTGACCTGAAACGAGAGGAGAGTTACTTTTTTCAAAATAAAACAGGAAATGACAAGACAAAACATGGAGACAGGACAAAAACCCAACTTGACCTCACCTCGGTGTGACACCTATAAAACTTAAATGGTTCAACAAATGTGGATTTAATCAGGTGTGGGGGTAAAAGAGTAACATGATATATCTGTACTCTTTGTTTTTATTTCATAAGTATATCTTCATTTTTTGTGAATGTGTGTGTTTACTGTACACACACACAATTATACACATTATGTGTCACAGTCCCACTGTTTCCTAATGTTTCCAGAGAGATTTTCAGTAAACATAACCTCCAGGTTGACCAGTTTATATTTAACCAAATGTTTAAGTTGTCTATAAAACTTAGATGGTTCAACAAATTGTGGATTTAATCAGGTGTGGGGTTAAAAGAGTAACATGATATATCTATACTCTTTATTTTAATTTCATAAGTATATTTTAAGTTTTTGTGAATGTGTACTGTACACATACACAATTATACACGTTATGTGTGATAGTTCCTCTGTTTCCTAATGTTTCCAGAGTATAATAAAGGCTCACGTAAAGCAACTTAAATTGTATTTATTTAACTTTTTGATTTAGCCAGTACAACTAGGCTGTTGCATTAACACAAACCTACCACATTACTAATGTCCATTTGTGTTAAGTTAATTGAACTCAATCATATTAAGTTAACCTAATGTGTTGTCAGTAAATCCAACATAATATTGTTGTGGTTATGCAATATAATAATGTCATGTCGCTTTAAAGTAAGAATATTAAGTAAGATTTACTTAATATGTTTTGTGAACATTAATAGTGGTTTGCTTTTCCTGTTTAGACAACACAGTTTTGTGGGACCAGTTGACATAACTCAGTTAAGTAAAACCAACATTTCATTTCTAAGAGTGTCTAATACAACAGCCCTGCAATAAATTGTCCTTTAATCTCCTTTATGAAGATTATACTGTTTATACAGAAGTGTGTCTGTTATTTAGCGTATCTTCGTTGACATAAATGGGTTGGACAAAATAATAGAAAATAATAGAAACTTGAAAACCATGGCGAGTGTCTTTATGTAGCAGTAGTTTTGCATTGGCATCATTCCGAATATTTCTGTCTCTTTGATTACTAATAATTGGAATCAGCCCTGAATCGGTTGATCCCTATTGCTGTTAGTCAATTTAGGCTAATTCTGTCCTTGATTAATTAATGTGTTATCCAGTTAATACCAAGCAATACACCATGAATGACTGAATCCAAGTTTATGTTAAGTTCTACTCTGCTTTCCCACCTGGCATAACTACCCACAGTCTCTACCAGAACATTACATAGTGAAGGACCCCTGAACACCATGAATTAAGAATACATATTTTCAATTTAATCTTACTGATATTTACATACACATGATCGGTTGATCCTTATTACTATTCTGTCCTTGATTAATTAATGTGCTATCCAGTTAATACCAAGCAATAAACCATGAATGAATGAATCCAAGTTAATGTTAAGTTCTATGTGCTTCTGTACAGTACATAATATAATAATAATAATAACTAGAAAATTCCAGGGAAATTTTGAGTGCCACGGGGGCTACTGCCGGGATGAGTACATGATTTATTTCCAGTGTTCAAAAGTCACCCTGATCATATTCTGGTTTTGAGAAATGTCTTGATATAAAAGACTCTGATA
>NW_019525414.1:2691-4403 GCF_002814215.2 Seriola lalandi dorsalis | reverse complement strand
ATTAATAGATGCCTCGGGGCGGAGCCCCGAGGCACTCCTCTCAGCTATTCTAGCTGTAGAGGAGTGCCTCGGAGCTGAGCACCCGTGGCACTAATAATACATTTTATTTAAAGGCACCTTTCGTGGCACTCAAGGACACCGTACACAAGTTCTGTGTAGAAATCACACTTAATGTGAATGCTGAGAAAACCTATCCTGAAGTGTTCTGTACAGACAGGACAACGAGTGAGAAAAACTCAGTTCTCAGACACAGAGACAGTTTCTAAGGAGGAAAAGAGCCGATCCAGACGCTTAAACAGCGCTATTGAACAGTATTGCATTCTCAGGTGTAACTGATAACTTTATGACATGTAAACATGAAATCCATCATATTCTTCATGAATGCTACTCAAATAGACAGGAATACTTATCCTGAAGTGTTCTGTGTAGAAATCCCAAGAAATGTGAATACTAAGATTTTGGAGACACACAGACAGCTTTAACGAGGAAAAGAGCCGATTTAGGCGCTGGAAACGTTAAAACAGCGCTTTTGAACAGACTTGCATTCTCAGGTGTAACTGATAACTTTATGACATGTAAACATGAAATCCATCATATTCTTCATGAATGCTACTCAAATAGACAGGAAAACGTATCCTGAAGTGTTCTGTGTAGAAATCCCACTAAATGTGAATCCTGAGATTTTGGAGACACACAAACAGCTTTAAAAAAGAGCAGATTTAGGCGCTGGAAACGTTAAAACAACGCTTTTGAACAGACTTGCATTCTCAGGTGTAACTGATAACTTTATGACATGTAAAAATGAAATCCATCATATTCTTCATGAATGCTACTCAAATAGACAGGAAAACCTATCCTGAAGTGTTCTGTACAGACAGGACGAGTGAGAAAAACTCAGTTCTCAGACACAGAGAAAGCTTCTAACGAGGAATTACAGGCGATCCTGACGCTTAACAGCGCTATTGAACAGTATTGCATTGTCAGGTGTAACTGATAACTTTATGACATGTAAACATGAAATCCATCATATTCTTCATGAATTTTACTCAAATAGAAAGGAAAACTTATCCTGAAGTGTAGTCACATATAAACAGCAATAGTGGTCACATATAAACAGCAATAGTGGTCTAAACAGCAAAAATGTGGTCAGGTTGGGTCCAGATATTTCACAAAGTGACCCTACCGGACTTCCCATTTATGTTGACCTTTTGAACTTTTTCCAATCCCGGGTGATTAGCCAAAACAGGTTAATGCAAGCAGTTTATGAAGCACCCTAAAGTTGGTGTCATCCGACCTTTCAAGAAGAAGTTTTTTTGCCAGTACCATGGCCCATCAACAATGCTGTTACGCATTCGGTCATGTCCGTAGAGTGGGTTTGCACTATCGTAATGGGTACAAAACTGCAGGGGGAGCCGACTTCCTTTCTTCGAGCCAACGACAAAGTGTCACATGAAACTCACGTGTGTTTGTGTCATTGCTTGGTTTTCCACAAGGCGAAAGAAGGTTGCACCGTACCCGGCGGCACTGCAATGCCAGGACGATGCGTGGAGCGAACGGAGCAAGCCCCTTTTTCAGCTCCCAGCTCTAAAAATCACTTTAATATGTTTGTCCTCGTATAGAGGACATATCAGATATTAAACTGATAAGAACAGATACTACACTTGATCTTAGCCAAAAGGCCGAGAAGCGATGAGCTCCCGGTGTCTGATGTC
>NW_019525414.1:0-308 GCF_002814215.2 Seriola lalandi dorsalis | reverse complement strand
CAAAGGGCTTCGCCGTTAGGCAAAGCCTGCCAAAAATAGCTTGAACTCGTTGCTGTTCCTCTCCACGGAAGTCTTTCGTAAAAGGCGAAAGACTTGTGCGTTATGAAGAGAAACCACAGTCAGTACAGCCCCTCGCTCCAAGGACAGCCCAGGAGTCTATTCGCCACAGTCACCACCATCGCGGTAGGCTTGTCTTTGCTTGCCGCCAGCCAAGTCCCGGGACTCGCCAGTGCCACGTTGTCACAGGCTCTATCCAATGGGGTTGTGGAGGAAAGAGCCTGCGCCTTAAGGTCCAAGTTACCAAAAAC
>NW_019525413.1:1124-1973 GCF_002814215.2 Seriola lalandi dorsalis | reverse complement strand
TATTATACTATGACATTTTTATGCCTTACTATACTATGACGTTTTTTGACGTTTTTATGCCTTAGTATACTATGACGTTTTTTGACAAATTTATGGCTTACTATACTATGATGTTTTGTGCCTTACTATACTATGATGTTTTTTGACAAATTTATGGCTTATTATACTATGAAGTTTTTTACCTTGCTATACTATGACGTTTTTTGACAAGTTTTTGCCTTACTATACTATGACATTTTTTGACGTTTTTATGCCTTAGTATACTATGACGTTTTTTGACAAATTTATGGCTTATTATACTATGACGTATTTTACCTTGCTATACTATGACGTTTTTTGAAAAGTTTTTGCCATACTATACTATGACATTTTTATACTTTACTATACTATGACATTTTATGCCTTGCTGTACTATGACATTTTATGCCTTACTATACTATGACATTTTTTGACATTTTTATGCCTTGCTGTACTATGACATTTTATGCCTTACTATACTATGACATTTTTTGACATTTTTATGCCTTGCTGTACTATGACATTTTATGCCTTACTATACTATGACATTTTTTGACATTTATGGCTTACTATACTATGATGTTTTGTGCCTTACTATACTATGATGTTTTTTGACAAATTTATGGCTTACTATACTATGATGTTTTGTGCCTTACTATACTATGATGTTTATTGACAAATTTATGCCTTACTGTAATATGACATTTTATGCCTTACTATACTATGACGTTTTTTCGACAATTTTATGCCTTGCTCTACTATGACAATTTTATGCCTTAGTATATTATGACATTTTTTGACATTTTTATGCCTTACTATACTATGACGTTT
>NW_019525413.1:0-1104 GCF_002814215.2 Seriola lalandi dorsalis | reverse complement strand
CTATGACGTTTTGTGCCTTACTATACTATGATGTTTTTTGACATTTTCATGCCTTACTATACTATGACGTTTTATGACGTTTTTATGCCTTACTATACTATGACTTTTTTTGACGTTTTTATGCCTTAGTATGCTATGACGTTTTTTGACAAATTTATGGCTTACTATACTATGATGTTTTGTGCCTTACTATACTATGATGTTTATTGACAAATTTATGCCTTACTGTAATATGACATTTTATGCCTTACTATACTATGACGTTTTTTCGACAATTTTATGCCTTGCTCTACTATGACAATTTTATGCCTTGCTCTACTATGACAATTTTATGCCTTAGTATATTATGACATTTTTTGACATTTTTACGCCTTACTATACTATGACGTTTTGTGCCTTGCTATTCTATGACGTTTTTTGATAATTCTATGCCTTACTATACTATGACATTTTTATACCTTGCTATACTATGACATTTTATGCCTTACTATACTCTGACGTTTTTTAACGTTTTTATAACTTAGTATACTATGACGTTTTTTGACATATTTGTGCCTTACTATACTATGATGTTTTTTGACATTTTCATGCCTTACTATACAATGACGTTTTTTGACGTTTTTATGCCTTGCTGTAATATGACATTTTGTGCCTTACTATACTATGACATTTTTTGACATTTTTATGCCTTACTATACTATGACATTTTTTGACATTTTTATGCCTTACTATACTATGACATTTTTATACCTTGCTATACTGTGACATTTTATGCCTTACTATACTCTGACGTTTTTTGATGTTTTTATGCATTAGTATATTATGACGTTTTTTGACAAATTTATGGCTTACTATACTATGACATTTTTATGCCTTACTATACTATGACGTTTTTTGACATTTTTATGCCTTACTATACAATGACGTTTTTTGACGTTTTTATGCCTTACTATACTATGACGTTTTTTCGACATTTTTATGCCTTACTATACTATAACGTTTTTTGACAAATTTATGCCTTACTATACTACTACATTTTATGCCTTACTATACTATGACACTTTTTGACAATTTTATGCCTTACTATACTCTGACGTTTTTTGA
>NW_019525412.1:0-914 GCF_002814215.2 Seriola lalandi dorsalis | reverse complement strand
ATAGTAAGTCATAAAAATGCAAAAAAAAAGTAAAAATATAGTAAGTCATAAAAATGCAAAAAAATCTTATAGTATAGTAGGGTACAAAACGTCATAGTATAGCAAGGCATAAAAATGCCAAAAAATGTTATAGTATAGTAAGTGCATAAAATGGTGATAGTATAGTAAGGCATAAAAATCCAAAAAAATGTGATAGTATAGTAAGGTATAAAACATCATACTATAGTAAGGCTTAAAAATGCAAAAAAAACGTCATAATATAGTAAGGGATAAAATGTCATAGTATAGTAAGGCATAAAAAGTTGAAATATAGTAAGTCATAAAAATGCAAAAAAAGCTCATAGTATAGTAAGGCATAAAACGTCATGGTATAATAAGGCGAAAAAAATGCCAAAAAACGTTATAGTATAGTAAGGCATAAAAATGCAAAAAAAGCTCATAGTATAGTAAGGCATGAAAGTTCCAAAAAACGTCATACTAAAGTAAGGCAAAAAAGTTGAAATATAGTAAGTCATAAAAATGCAAAAAAAGCTCATAGTATAGTAAGGCATAAAACGTCATGGTATAATAAGGCGAAAAAATGCCAAAAAATGTTATAGTATAGTAAGGCATAAAAATGCAAAAAAAAAGTTAAGTATTGTAAGGTATAAAAAGTTGAAATATAGTAAGTCATAAAAATGCAAAAAAGCTCATAGTATAGTAAGGCATGAAAGTTCCAAAAAACGTCATACTAAAGTAAGGCAAAAAACATCATAGTATAGTAAGGCTTAAAAATGCAAAAAAAGCGTCATAATATAGTAAGGGATAAAATGTCATAGTATAGTAAGGCATAAAAAGTTGAAATATAGTAAGTCATAAAAATGCAAAAAAATCTCATAGTATAGTAGGGTACAAAACGTCATAGTATAGTAAGG
>NW_019525411.1:66336-66961 GCF_002814215.2 Seriola lalandi dorsalis | reverse complement strand
GGTCCAGACTCATGTTCAGACTCAGGCTCAGGCTCAGGTTCAGACTCAGACTCAGGTTCAGACTCAGACTCAGACTCAGACTCAGACTCAGGTCCAGGTTCAGACTCAGGTCCAGGTTCAGGCTCACGCTCAGGCTCAGGTCCAGGGTCAGGTTAAGGTCCAGACTCATGTTCAGGTTCAGACTCAGACTCAGGTTCAGACTCAGACTCAGGTCCAGGTTCAGGTTCAGGTTCAGGCTCAGACTCAGGTCCAGGTCCAGGTCCAGGTCCAGGTCCAGGTCCAGGTCCAGGTCCAGGTTCAGGTTCAGGTTCGAACAGGATTTACCTGCAGACACTGAAGGAACTGTTGGTGTGTTTGTCTCTGACAGGATCTGACATCCAAACCAGCGGCTTCAGCATCACAACGTGTCGTAACATGGTCAACCTCCTGGATGTATCCTTCCACCACAGAAAATAAGTCCTCAGTACAGTGAATTACCCAGCAGCACTCTATGACAATATGAACCATGAATTTATGAACCATAAAGTTACTGAAACATGGAGGAGAAGAAAAACCACTTCTGAGTCCAGCTGGAGCATTCAGCAGCTCATAGGGTTCTCCTCTCAGTAAACGGTCGGACTGGGAC
>NW_019525411.1:59555-62151 GCF_002814215.2 Seriola lalandi dorsalis | reverse complement strand
TGTGTGTGTATATATATATATATATATATATATATATATATACAGTACACACAGTACTGTGCAAAAGTTTTAGGCAGGTGTGAGAAAACGCTGTAAACTAAGAATGCTTTCAAAAATTGAAGTGTTAATAGTTTATTTTCATCAATTAACAAAATGCAGTGAATGAACAGAAGAGAAAACTTAATCAATATTTGCTGTGACCCTTTGCCTTCAAAACAGCATCAATTCTTCTAGTTTCACTTGCAAACGGTTTTTGAAGGAACTCGGCTGGTAGGTCGTTCCAAACATCTCGGAGAACTAACCACAGATCTTCTGTGGACGTAGGCTTCCTCAGATCCTTGTGTCTCTTCATGTAATCCCAGACAGACTCCATGATGTTGAGGTCAGGGCTCTGTGGGGGCCGTACCATCACCTCCAGGACTTCCTGTTCTTTACGCTGAAGATAGTTCTTAATGACATTGGCTGCAGAATAAATTTGGGGCCAATCATACGCCTCCCTGATGGTATTGCATGATGCATAAGTATCAGCCTGTATTTCTCAGCACTGAGGACACCATTAATCCCGACCAAATGTCCAACTCCATTTGCAGAAATGCAGACCCAACCTTGACAGGAACCTCCACCCTGCTTCACTGTTGGCTGCAGACACTCATTATCGTTCCGCTCTCCAGCCCTTCGGAGAACAAACCGCCTTCTGCTACAGCCAAATATTTCAAATTTTGACTCATCAGTCCAGAGCACCTGCTGCCATTTTTCTGCTCCCCAGTTCCTGTTTTCGTGCATAGTTGAGTCGCCTTGTTTTTGCTTTTTGGCTGAAGCTCTTCCATGAAGATCACTTCTGGCCAGACTTCTCCGGACAGTAGATGGGTGTACCTGGGTGCTGCTGGTTTCTGCCAGTTATGAGCCGATGGAGCTGCTGGACATCTTCTGATTTCAAAGGGAAATGAGCTCGATGTGTTTTTCATCTACTGCACTAAGTTTCCTTGGCCGACCACTGCGTCTACGATCCTCAACGTTGCCCATTTCTTTGTGCTTCTTCAAAAGAGCTTGAACGGCACAAACCCCAGTCTGCTTTGAAATCTTTGTCTGGGAGAGACCTCGCTGATGCAGTACAACTACCTTGTGTCTTGTTGCTGTGCTCAGTCCTGCCACGGTGTATGACCTGTGACATGAAACTGTCTTCCACAACCTCACCTTGGTAGCAGAGTTTGGCTGCTCCTCACCCAGTTTTAAGCCTCGTACACAGCTGTTTCTGTTTCAGTTAATGACTGTGTGTCAACCTACATGTGAAACTGATGATCATTAGCACCTGTTTGGTATAATTGGTTGATCATGCACCTGACTATAATCCTACAAAATCCCTGACTTTGTGCAAGTGTACCTGTAAGAATTGATGCTGGTTTGAAGGCAAAGGGTAGTAACACCAAATATTGATTTGATTTAGATTTTTCTTTTGTTCGCTCACTTTGCATTTTGTAAATTGATATTTTATCTCTGTTTTTTATTTTTGATCTTTTTATGAGTGAACAGTTTAATCCAGATCGTGTGTAAAGATAAATTATTATTAGTAGTAGTTTATACAGTTAGTTAATACTTCAGATTGTTCTCACCGACAGAGAGTCTGTCTCCACCGAGTCCACCAGAAGATCCTTCCTGCCGTTCTTCTCCAGCAGAGCCTGAGCTCTTCCTGCAGCCTGAGCAAAGCATGATGGGAAAACACACAGTCAGAGCGGCAGAAAAAACATGGAGGACAGGAGACTATCCACCAGGTGGAGACACCAACACATTCCACCAACTGTTTCCCATCAGCTGATTAATGTCAACATAACAACCCAGACTTTGTTTACTCCTCCCTCAGCTGATTGGGTGATGCTCAGGTGTGTCTCGTGTGTCTGTTCACCTCTCTGGTCTCCAGCTTCCTGACGATGGTGTTACTGGTCCTCTGCAGAGCTCTAAGTCGACCCTGCAGCTCTCTGCGCTGCCACTGAGGGACGGGGGTGTTATCTACAGCCTGGCAGACACAGCACAGGGTCAAACTGCAGCGGCTACACAGCATGTCATCATGTCTGACTGCTACAGTGCATCTTGGGTAGTATACCTACATCAGAGAGGATTCCCACATCCTTGGCAAGACGCTGGGCGGAGACAATAGTGGCAGGGGCGGAGCCTGTCAGTCTGGCTGAGAGAGAGTCCACATCCCGAGACAAAACCTGAACCGCCTCCCGAGCCTGAGAACACGGAGGGTTTAAAGGAGCATTTGATTTATTTTATCTTCAGATATGACAGTGGAGATGGACATCACTCTGTAACATCTGTAATACCTATAACACAGTGGCGATTGCTCTAAGATGCAAGGGAAGCTCAGCTTCCCCTAAAATGTCAACAAAATAATTGGTCAAATATGTTCTGTTGTGTGAACATTTCATTGACTAAATATGCGCTAGAACACGTTCATCTTTTGTTCAGAATCAGCTGCTTATCACAGGTAACCGACCTGACTCCTCCTCCTTCCTCCCCGCAGCACCACAGAGCTTTACACAGTGTAGACGCCGAGCGTCTCCTGACGTCACTGGGGAAGCAGAGAGTGGGTTGTTCC
>NW_019525411.1:59093-59535 GCF_002814215.2 Seriola lalandi dorsalis | reverse complement strand
GCGACTTTGTCTTTGTTAAAAACAACTAGCGTTGTGTTTGGCGACTCTCTTCTGTCACTCTGCGAATTTACATTTAAATAAACGGACACATTTTATGATGGAGGCCGAAAAATTAGCTTCCCCTCATTATAAGACCAGCAGCCGCCACTGTTATAACACCTGTAACATCTGTAACACCTATAACACATGTAATATCTGTAACACCTATAACACATGTAATATCTGTAACACCTATAACACCTGTAACATCTGTAATATCTGTAACATCTATAACACCTATAACACCTGTAACATCTGTAATATCTGTAACATCTATAACACCTATAATATCTGTAACAACTATAACATCTGTAACATCTATAACACCTGTAATATCTGTAACATCTAACACCTGTAACATCTGTAATATCTGTAACATCTATAGCACCTGTAACATCTGTAA
>NW_019525411.1:55327-57154 GCF_002814215.2 Seriola lalandi dorsalis | reverse complement strand
TAACACCTGTAACATCTATAACACCTGTAACACCTGTAACATCTATAACACCTGTAACATCTATAACACCTGTACCACTGTTACACCTGTAACATCTATAACACCTGTTACACCTGTAACATCTGTAACATCTATAACACTTGTAACACCTGTAACATCTATAACACCTGTAACACCTGTAACATCTATAACACCTGTTACACCTGTAACATCTATAACACCTGTAACATCTGTAACATCTGTAACACTTGTAACATCTGTAACATCTATAACACCTGTTACACCTGTAACATCTGTAACATCTGTAACATCTATAACACCTGTAACATCTGTAACATCTGTAACACTTGTAACATCTGTAACACTTGTAACACCTGTAATATCTGTAACATCTATAACATCTGTAATATCTATAACACCTGTAACATCTGTAACATCTGTAACACCTGTAACATCTATAACACCTGTAACACCTGTAACATCTATAACATCTGTAATATCTATAACATCTGTAATATCTATAACATCTGTAACATCTATAACATCTGTAATATCTATAACACCTGTAACATCTGTAACATCTGTAACACCTGTAACACCTGTAACATCTATAACACCTGTAACACCTGTAACATCTATAACACCTGTTACACCTGTAACATCTGTAACATCTATAACACTTGTAACACCTGTAACATCTATAACACCTGTTACACCTGTAACATCTATAACACCTGTTACACCTGTAACATCTGTAACATCTGTAACACCTGTAACATCTATAACACCTGTAACACCTGTAACACCTGTAACATCTATAACACCTGTAACCCCTTTAACATCTATAACACCTGTAACATCTATAACACCTGTAACACCTGTAACATCTATAACATCTGTAATATCTATAACACCTGTAACATCTGTAACATCTGTAACACCTGTAACACCTGTAACATCTATAACACCTGTAACACCTGTAACATCTATAACACCTGTAACACCTGTAACATCTATAACACCTGTTACACCTGTAACATCTGGCTGTGGAGAAGACAGACAGGCGTAACATCTTTCACTGACCCGTGTGGCATCCTGTCCCGTCACAGCGATGATGCGACTGATTCCTTTCACCATCTGTCTCTCAGAGACAATCACCAGATCCTCTATAGCTCCGGTCTGAAGCAGGTGACTGAACACAGAGAGAGAGGCTGCAGCTGAGACAGGGTTTAACACCTGGTTTACATAAAGGTGACCTGGAGGAATTACTGTCACTGTTAGTGTGGAGAACGTCTCTGTGTGACTTCTTTGTACACTGTGTGTTACTGCTGTTTCTGAGTGTGTGCAGGTGAACAGGTGAACAGGTGTTTCAGTCTCACGTTCCACAGCAGAGCTCCACAGACGTCTCTCTGTCTGTATTGTCGTCCAACAGCTCAGAGACAGGGACCGCCACCGACACCACCCGAACCGGGTCAGGATAGACCTGCAGAGACAGACAGTCAGTCAAACAGACAGACAGACAGACAGAACACCTGGAGACAGTCTTAGCTCACCTCGTCCACTGTCCTCAGTCCCCTGATGCTCCTGGCTGTCTGCAGAGGAAGCTCCTGGCTGTGGACGATCTGATTGGCTGAGACAATGTCGTTAACACACTTCTCTACCTGCTGCAGCTGAGAGATGCTCAGAGAACCCTGAGGAGGGAAAAGACAAGACGTCACTGTGACAAGTGATGAAGCAAAGCAGCACAGGTGAGTGATGAAGATACTGGAAATGCAGCATGTGACCAAACAGGAAGTCCCAGCACCTGCTGCACGTCACACAAGGTGA
>NW_019525411.1:52134-55073 GCF_002814215.2 Seriola lalandi dorsalis | reverse complement strand
AGGGGGGAGGGCGGTGGGTGGGGGGGTCAGCAATGTTCATTTATAACAGATCACAACCTGATGATTCACCGAGTGGTGTTACAGGACAGAGAGCAGGTTTACTACATCCAGGATCTGGGTTCATGTTTACCTGGTCCAGGTGTAGCTGGACCTGGTCCCCGGTCTTTAGGCTGTCAGCTGCGGTCACCTGATGGACCACGTACCCCCCCGCCAGGACCACATCCTCTACGGGGAATGGCACGTCCTGAGAGACAGGAGACACCTGTAGTCAGACGGCAGCTACCCATGATGCATTTCTTATATGAGAGGGTGGCTCACCTGCTGTCCGTCACGGGTGAAGTAGCCGCAGTCATGTGACTGCCCCCCCTGCTCGGAGTAGAAACAGGTCTGGTCCAGGATGACCCCACAGCGCTGACCCTCAGTGACCTCCGACACCAGAGCCTGACCATCGTACAGAGCCAGGACTGTCGCACGGCATGCTGGGAATACTGAGGAGAGACAGACGAGGTTACCTGTCTGGGCCGAGCACAGAGGGTCAGGTGTGTTACCTGTGCAGGTGGGAGTCAGTCCTCGTACTATAGCGGTCCTGATCCAGTCTGTACTGGTATTTGAGGCCGTCATCGGTGTGAGGGACGGCGAGACGCTGAAGCTCCGCCAGACTGAGGATGTCCAACATCACCTGAGACCGCTCACCTGACTGCTCACCTGACGCCACCTGACACACACAGACAGCTGTTTGATGACATCACCTCACACACAGACAGCTGTTTGATGACATCATCTCACACACAGACAGCTGTTTGATGACATCATCTCACACACAGACAGCTGTTTGATGACATGATCATCATCTGAGACCAAATGATCCGATTCTGATCCTGAATGAACAAGTAGTTTGATCAAACAGCCCTTCACAGTAAGAGCCCTTCAGAATAAGAGCCTTTCTCAGTAAAAGCCTTTCAGAATAAGAGCCCTCCACAGTAAGTCATGCAGCGCCTTCATGATAGGGAAAACAGGTGCATTGTGGGAGCTAATGTCCCCATAAGTCTGTAACCTGCTGGAGCAGACAGCGGACTGTTTCCATGGTAACACACATCAGAGTAAAGCCTCACCTTGTGGTTCTCTGCGATCAGTCGGTCCAGTTCCTGAGGGTCCACCTGGACTCCTTTCTCCTCCAGAATCAGGTCCACCAGGTCCAGAGGAAAACCCAGGTCCCTGTGTAGAGACCAGGCCACCGATGCTGGGACACAGTACAGATTTATTACAGACAGGACCAGAGACCAAGGTCTGGGTCCTCTGGTCTCAGACCTCCTCCAGAGTCAGACTGGACCAGGACCAGGAGCCTGACCACGACCAGGAGCCTGACCAGGACCAGGACCTCCAGTGCTGCTGCTCTTTAATATCTGTGGATGGGAGTTGTAGGAAGTGAGAGGTGAACTGACCAGGGAAGACTCCATGTTTGTAGTCCATCTTGTTGAGCGTGCGGTGGATCAGCCTGCTGCCCTGCTGCAGAGAAGACAGGAAGTGATCCTCGTTCTCATTGATGACGTCCATGATCTGAGGGAGGATCAACTTCCTGTTACATAATCCAGCTGATCATTGTCAAACTCATCAATAAGTGAACCACGTGGACTCACCCGGTCTGCCTCCCTGTGGAGCTCCGGATACACGTCACCCTGAAACGGAAGGGGACAGGTGACAGGTGACATCACTTCCTGTCTCTTCTCTCAGTTTTTGTTAGATTTGATCAGATCTCTGAAGATAAATAAAACCTCACTAATCATTTAAATATTCATGATGTGATGTCATCAGTTCATAAAGGTGAAGTGATGACATCACAGCATCCACACAGGTGTGTCGTGGTCACCTAGTCAGAGGCATTATGGGAGATGTATTTTACCAGGGTGTGGACGACGGTAGGAACCAAGCTAGCCAGCGCTCCCTGAGGAGCCTGAAGAACCTCGACACAGAACCGAACCGCACGCCGCAGAATCCTCCTCAGGACCAACCTGACACACACACACACACACACATATATAAAAACAAACAGCATTGGTGGTTTGTTTTTACAACCAGCTGATTGGCTGTCCAGTGCTCTGACAGCTGATTGGTGGACGACTCACTCAGCTCCTGACATGCCTGGATGAACTCCGTCAGCGATGCAGACTGACAGAGTGCGGATGTGGTCCGACACCACCCTGTATGCCATGTCCACCTTCCCATGGTCCGCTGCACCCATCCTGCCGCTGTATGGCCCCACCCTCGACCTCTGAGGACACACACATCACCGTGACAGATGTATCACCCTGACAACCAACACATCACCATGACAACATGTGTCGGTCCTCGCTACATCTGCTCCCTCATGGATATGTGGTGGCATCACCACACCTGGTCTACCTGGTGTCATGGAGGACTAGCTGGTGTCATGGCGGACTACCTGGTGGATGTCGTGGATCAGGGGGGTGAACAGGTCCGTGTCGTAGTTTGATCTCTTTCCCTGCAGAACGCTCACCAGTCTCTCCAGTCCCATCCCAGTATCCACACTGAACTGGGGCAGCAGCCGCAGACTGTTGTCCACCTCCCTGATCTCACACACACACACACACACACACACCATCAGAGAAACCCCCTAATGAACTGAACTGGTTTGATGTGGTCTAGGTGTGTGTGTGGACCTGTTGTACTGCATGAAGACCAGGTTCCAGATCTCCACCACATCAGGACTGTCAGCGTTGACCAGCGACGCAGCGTCTCGTCCCCCAACATGGTCGTAGTGGATCTCGGTGCAGGGGCCACAGGGACCAGAGTCCCCCATCTCCCAGAAGTTCTCCTTCAGGCCAAACGGCAGGAGGTGACTGGGGGGGACCCTGAGGAGACATCAGTGACATCATCACTGACATCATCTGACATCATCACTGACACTGACATCATCACTG
>NW_019525411.1:46583-51757 GCF_002814215.2 Seriola lalandi dorsalis | reverse complement strand
ACATCATCACTGACATCATCACTGACACTGACATCATCACTGACATCGACATAATCTCTGACATCATCACTGACATAGACATCATCACTGACACTGACATCATCACTGACATAGACATCATCACTGACACTGACATCATCACTGACATCATCACTGACACTGACATATTCACTGACATCATCACTGACACTGACATCATCACTGACATCATCACTGACACTAACATCATCACTGACATCATCACTGACATAATCTCTGACATCATCACTGATGACGGTCCTGGTCCCTCTGACTGGGTGTTCTCAGACCAGGACCTGGTCCAGCCTGTCCCCCTTCACTTTCAGACACCATCTTTAGGCTCGTACCCGATGTCCAACCAGATCTGTCGAGTGTCCTCATCAGCTGTTAGACCTGATGCAGCGTCGCCAGCAAAGTAAGACACGTACAGTCTGTCAGCAGGAATCCCATAATGCTCTGTGAGGAGGCTCCATGCCATCAAGCACGCCTCCTCCTGAACACAGACAAAAAAAATCAGTTGTTGGACAGTTTTCTCTCCCAGTGTAAACAGGCAGTGAACCCCCCCCCCCCGTAAACAGGAAGTGACCCTCTCCCTCAAACCTTGAAGTAGTCTCCAAATGACCAGTTTCCCAGCATCTCGAAGAAGGTGTGGTGGTACACGTCCCGGCCCACGTCCTCCAGGTCGTTGTGTTTGCCTCCGGCTCGGACACATTTCTGACTGTTGACCACTCTGCGGTATGACGCCATGTCACTGCGGGGGTCCACCGTCCCCAGGAAGATGGGCTTGAACTGAAACAGCCAAAGAAGAAGACAGCCATGTGTGTTTGCAGTGATTGACTAAACAATCAGGTCAAAGGTCACATCAAGACCGATTACAGAGCTAGTATTAGTGGACCTGACTGACCTGACCTGCTGTAAACCCTGAGCTTTCACTCTAACGTCACTCAGTCGTAATCAGTCTCAGTTCGTGTTTGTTAATTAACCTGAATACTAATTACACAGTCAGTTTGTCATCAGTCAATGCTGCGTTCACAGGACTCTTATTTTGAAATCGTTAGCTAACAGCCACTAGCTTGCAGCGGGTCTGAGAAACAGAACAGACCAGACCGGACCGGACCGGACCGGACCGGGTCTACACTGACCTGGTTCATGCCGGCGTTGACGAACAGCAGGCTGGGGTCTCCTCGGGGCCGGACCGGGGACGATGGGACCAGCAGATGTCCGTGTTTCTGGCGGAAGAAGTCCAGGAAGGTGCTCCGGATCCCGGCAGCGGAGAGCTCCGGAGGACAGCCGCTGAAGGAGCGAGCTGAGCGGACAGAGAGGAGGCCCGGCGGCCCGCTGAGAGGCCGAAGCCTCCGGAGCAGCAGTCTGAACATCTGGACCGGATCAAACTGAGACAGACCCGGAGACACACTGAAACCGAACCATGTCACCCCTGTCAGACTACAGATGGTTATGAGGTTATGATGCGCATGCGCACTCTGACCGCCTCTTCTTCTTGTAATGAACATTAAACAGGGAGAGCTTCACCGCCACCTGCTGTTCAGACTGCTCAGTCCTCCGATCATATATCGATAAACACCAATGTATTGATTCTAATCATCGTCATCAGGTTCTCTCTCACACACGTGAACCGTTGAATAATAATAAAATATTTACACTGTGGTATCACTGTCACGTGTTATACTGTGTTATATTATATGTGTCTTAGTGTTGGTTTCTCTCTTTATTCTGAATTCTATGTTTGAAGACTGGTCAGAGTTTCTGTGTCAATCTTCTTCTTCTTCTTTTCATATTTAACAGTTGAACATGAGATTTCTGAGCTTCAGTTGGTCCGTGAACGCCTCAGCAGCGGTGCGCGGCCTCGCACTGATGAGATTTGATTAAACTCACCTGTCGGTGTGACGGCAGCGGAGTCACCGCGACGGAACGGCACGGAGGAGCCAGAGTTTACCGTGGAGCTGTGGTTCTCTGAGCGGCGGCGGGATGCAGAAAGGCCTGAAGAAGTACTTCATCAACATGGACGAGTACCTGTCCAGTCTGGGGCTCTACCGGAAGATGGTGGCCCGGGACGCGTCCAGTCTGTTCCGAGCCGTGTCAGAGCAGGTGAGCCGGGCTAAAGCTAACAGCTAGAGAGAGAGAGAGAAAACACCTGAGGCCTGTTAATCAGATTAAACCAGTGTCACACTCACTTTTTTGTTGCCATGGAAACTGATTAGACTGCAGGAAGTACTAGGAGGATAAACTGCTGTTACACTGTGTGTGTGTGTGTGTGTGTGTGTGTGTGTGTGTGTAGTTGTATTACTCTCAGAACTACCATCAGAAAATCCGTCAGGACTGCGCCAACTTCATGAGAGCCAATAGAAGCAACTTTGAACCAGTAAGTTCACCTGTGGTCATGTGACATCATGTCTCCCCGTCTAACCAACTAACTAACTGACCAACTGTTGACCAGCTATTGACCAGATCTGTGTCTGTTTCCTGTTTCAGTTTGTTGAAGGCTCGTTTGAGAAATACCTGGAGCGTCTGGAGGACCCCAAGGTGAGCTGCTGTGACCTTTGACCTTTGAGTTCACTGACAGCTGTGAGCAGGTGTCTTGGTGTGTAACAGTATCTGTGTGTTTGCAGGAGACAGTGGGTCAGGTGGAGATCAAGGCTCTGTCTCAGCTCTACAGGTGAGGAACACACTGGTAATCAGCTGAGATTTAGTCAGCTGTTTCCATGGTATCAGTATGTTTGTTGGCAGGTTACCATGGTTACGACAGTTGTTTATTTTTTAAGGGTTTTATGAAGTAAGAAACATCTGATGGACGTGTGTGTGTGTTTGTGTTTGTGTGTGTAGGCATTGTTTCCTGATATATCGTTACCCAGGGAAACCAGCCACAGTGATTTCAGAGGACGACTTTGTGGACAAGGTGAAGGAGAGACCACGCCTCTTTCTGGAGCCTCTCCTCTCATTGGCTCACAGATCAGCAGGTCACATGGTAATAAACTCTGTGATGTGATTGGTCAGTGCTGACTGTCAGTCTTCTGTGTTGCCAGGTGATGCTGTGTTGCTCCATCAACGGTCATTATGACATTGTTTACCCGAGGAGTTACCCCACCTCTGCCGCCCTCTGTCAGTGTGAGTACTCATCAGTGATTGGTCGATTAGGGTGTGTGTATATGCTCTACACTCAGAGGTGTGTGTGTGTGTGTGTGTGTGTGTGTGCGCAGCTCTTCTGTACGAGCTGCTCTACACTCAGGTGTTTGGGGTGGAGGAGGCGGAGCTCTGTCAGGCCATGGAGACCTTCAGGGTCGGAGGTCGTCGCTATAGAAACAGTCCATCAGTGTGTAGTGATGCTGACATCGGCTATGACACACCTGAGGACCGAGGACAAAGGTACACACACACACACCTTTGTGTTTGTAGATCTGTTGACAGGTGATGTAAATGATGACCTCTTATCTATGATGCTGATGATCACATGATCACTGAGGAAATGCTGTGTAATGACCCTCATCACTTCCTGTTGTCAGTGTGTGGCGTTCACAGAAAGGTGTTTGTTTCATCCTGCAGGGAGGAGGTGGAGGCGGGTGGAGCTGCTGAGGAGAAACCCAGAGCTGTGGCAGATGACACAAAGGTGGGAGGGGTAATGAAGGGGGGGGTCAGCTGAACAAACATCTATGACCACAGTGAACTGTCTATGGTGGTTACCATCAGGACCAGGTTCAGATTCTCAAACCACCTGAGCTCAGAGTTGAACTGGTTTCATGTTGTGCAGCCTCCTGCAGAAGCCCCGCCCCCCTCCAGACTGTGTCTCACCTACAAAGTGATGAAGTCTCTGGACGGAGAGGTTTACAGAAACCTGGAGTTTGACGTGTGGCAGGACACCTGCAAAGGTAACACACAGGTGACACACAGGTAACACACAGTCCTGAGTTCTGATTCATACCCTGATGATGAATGTAAAAAAGCCAGGTGGTCCAGGTGTAACACTCTGATTGGTTGACTGCCTGCCTTGTCATGGATTATCTCTGCCACAGTTATGACATCACGATGACTTACTAACAGGTGTGTACCTGTAATAATTGCATGACTGTGCTGTGTGTGACAGAGATGCAGAAGACGGACTACATGGTGTTCGCAGGGAGACAGTACTTCCTGGGAGACAAGTGTCAGGTAAGAAAACACACCTGGATTCATCAGCTGATACACAACCTTCAGAACATCAGCTGACCTTCAAACAGCTGATGTTTAAAAACAACTGGAGCTTCTCTAGTTTCTATTATTCCTCCAGCCCAGCGACGGTCAGAGCTGGTGGCCGTTTTGTTTTCAGGTTGTCCGTCCGTCGGTCTCATTCTCATGGACACGATATCTCAGTAACACCTTGATGTAACTCCTTCAAATTTGGCACAAACATTCACCTGGACTCAAGGATGAACTGATTGGTCAAAGGTCAGTGTGACCTCACAAAGCGCATTTTAGCCATTACTCAAGACTTCACGCAAATGGTTAATATTTTATGACTGTATAAACAGTATGTAACCTGAGACTAGTTTGAGGCAATTTAACCAGACTAAGTAGCGCCCCCATGAGGCGGAGATGTAAATAAACAGTATGAAGCTCGTCCTGAGGAAAAACCAAGTGATTTATCCTCTGTACGGTGGCCTTTCTAGGACATCTCAGACTGTCAGTCAGCTGACTGGGCAAGGAGCTTAATGCTAATGTTCAACAGATCATGTGACATATGAACCCTGTCACAGTGTGTGTGGGGTGTGTTTTCAGGTGCGTCTGGAGCCAAAGGGGAAGTACTACAATGCCTTCATCCAGGAAGTAGGAACACACTCATCAGCTGTCACTGTCTTCATCGAGGAGCTGGGAGAGAAGTAACACACACAACCTAAACCTGATTCTAACATTAACCCTAAGACCAGGTCCAGCCCTCTGGACTAGTGAGACCCGATGGTCTTAAAGTTAAACTGACGTTCATGAAGATGCTGTAATATGTTGCTCTCTCAGACACCTGGTTCCTCTGACGGATCTGAAACCAGTGAATCCAGTTCCTGCCTGGAACGTTGCTGCTCCCATTAGAAAAGGAGATCTGGGTACGTTTCTCTGAGATCCAGTTCTCCCTGTGATTACCATAACGTTCTCTTGACCTCCTGTAACATTCT
>NW_019525411.1:42288-46199 GCF_002814215.2 Seriola lalandi dorsalis | reverse complement strand
CTCCTGACCTACCGCAACGTCCTCCTGACCTACCGTAACGTTCTCCTGACCTACCGTAACGTCCTCCTGACCTACCGCAACGTCCTCCTGACCTACCGTAACGTTCTCCTGACCTATCGTAACGTTCTCCTGACCTACTGTAACGTTCTCCTGACCTACTGTAACGTTCTCCTGACCTACCGTAACGTTCTCCCGACCTACTGTAACGTTCTCCTGACCTACTGTAACGTCCTCCTGACCTACTGCAACGTTCTCCTGGCCTCCTGACCTACTGTAACGTTCTCCTGACCTACTGCAACGTTCTCCCGACCTACCGTAACGTTCTCCTGACCAACCGTAACGTTCTCCTGACCTACTGTAATGTTCTCCTGACCAAGTGTAAGGTTCTCCTGACCTACCGTAACGTTCTCCTGACCTACCGTAACGTTCTCCTGACCTACTGTAACGACTCTCCGATTACCATAACGATGTCCTGTAGTGCTCTGTATTTGTCTCTGTCCTCGTCTCGTCCCATCTCCCTCAGACTCAGACTCTCGTGGTCAGCGCCATCACCGTCATCGTTACTTCAGGAAGTCTCGGGGTAGCAGTGGGTTGAAGGGGGCGGAGCTGCTGTTGCCACCGCCCTCTTCATACGGAGGGCCCGCCCCCTCCACTCTGCCCCCTCGCTTCCAGCCAGCAGGGCATCCCCGCCCACCCCCTCCTCCATCACCCGGAACAATGACCTATGACCCCTATGCCCCCCCACACCACCATCCCCATACAGCTAGACCTCCTCGCTACGGAGCGTCCAGGTGGGAGTTGGTACTTGTCAACTGCTCAGTTGTACCATAAAAGAAACCACATCCCGATACTGAGGAGCTCCTGTGTGTGTGTGTGTGTGTGTGTGTGTGTGTGTGTGTGTGTGTGTGTGTGTGTGTGTGTGTGTGTGTCTCTAATGGATTGTGGTCAGAAGCTCAACCCGTTTCCTGAACCGTCACCTGATTGGTCCGCAGCTGACCTATTATCACCCTGGCAGAAGATATTACCACGACTACGAAAATTACACCTTCAGGTCTCGGTAAACAGCAACATCATTATATTCTATAATCATATAGATAAATTATTTATTGTTAATAGTTCACATACCAACGAGACAAAATTAAAATGTTTGTCTCGTTGTTTTTAACAGGATTATTGATCAAGCAACAGCTGATGTGTTAATGTGAATATTTAATATTGGCTATTCAATAAGATGCAATAGTGACATACCTGACACGTGGTAACCATAGCAACTTATTTCTAAAATACAAACGGAGTCAAACTGTTAGGGACAGGAGTTCATTATTTCACAGTTCCGCCGATCTTTTACGAAATGGGAAGTTAATGTGTTGTTTCAGAAACATTAAAGTTCAAATCATCAGAAGGTTTTTACTCGTGTCTGTTCAGGCGGAGCCGCCGTCAGCTGGTCGCAGCTCTCAACAAAGAATGTCAGTTTGGTTTCCTGCCGGAGACGGTGGAGGAGCCGGCCGATCTGGACGCAGCGATCGCATACTACCAGCTGGACGACGCCAGTGACACGGTCTTCCCGCCACTGCCGGTGAGAACCAAAAACCAGATGATACAGAAATATTAAAGCAGACAAACAGGATGTCCTCCAGGTGTTACTGAAGCAGATCTCTGAATATCTGCTCTGGACATGTGACGTCAGTCAGCTGGTTCACCTGTGACGTCATACAGAGACTCTGATTGGACACCTGGAGGATCAGCCTGTAGCTTCAGTCCAGTGAACATGGTGACAGATTCTGTAAATGCTCATGTTTCCATGGTAACATAATAATGTTCCCATGTATTTAATAAGGTATCCGATTTCCCAAAGGGTCCAGCTGTGGCCCCTCCCCCTAACATGGGTGCCCCTCCCCCTGGCTCCTCCTACAGAGTTCAGAGAGGGTCGGGGCCCCTCCCACCTGCACCTCCACCTGGAAACACCCCGGTCTGCTCATCAGAGGAGGACCAGGAGGACACAAGCACTGTGGAGGACCAGGGTGAGGAATGATATCAATAATCAATAAATCAAAACATATTTTTAAGAGATAAAACAGACAGGAAGTTCTCAGATGAGTCCGGACCAGAGTATGCCTGCCTCTCCTTCATTCTTTCTTTCATTCATTGGTTGAGATACTCTGCACTTCCTGCAGATGTTTCACATTAAAAGTGTAACAGTGACTCAAAGGATGTAACCCCTCCCACTCCTTTAGACTTTTAATCTGGAAGATTCTGCAGGAAGTGTTGAGTGTTAATCATAAAGTAGAATAGATGTATTTACACTGAATCCTGTACAATGCTTTAATTTTGTATAACACACCTGAGGTGATGTTTCCTGTCTGTCTCAGGTGAGTACACAGAGGAGTACATCTACAGCGCTCAGGGTGAGTGATGCTGTCTGACACGAAGTCTGTCCTCGGTTCACAGCAGCTGCTGACTTTGGTTTAAACTCTTTCAGATCAGAGCTACCAGACCTCCGGTGTTTACACTGCCACTGAGCCCCCCCCCAACCAGGTAACACACCTGACCTCTGACCTGCAGAGTCTAACCTGAAGCACAGTTCTCTCCACCTGTCAACAAGTCATTCTGCTCCTGTGCCCCCCCCCCCCCCCCCCGACAGGATGTTTTCCACCTTTTCATCTTTACTAATTAAACATTTAATTCACTGAGCATCTTTTAATGTGATCAGATCACGTGATCAGTGATGTCACAGCTGCAGTGAGGGAGGGTTTCTTTTATGTTTTCTCTTATTGTGAAAGGATGAGCAGGAAGGAGGACCTGCTGACTCTCCACCAAGAACAGACCTGAACTACAACTACACACAGCAGGTACACACATACACACACACACACACACACTGCTGCAAATCTTCAGATCAGAGGAACAGGTGATCAAATGATTGATTATGAAGCAGCTCAACATCAATCATCAGCACGAACTTCATTCATTAGGCTTCAGCCTGAGTCAGTCACTGATTGGCTGCTGGTGTTTTACTGTGTGTGTGTGTTTCAGGTAGTGAAGCCATTAGCTGTCATCTGCTCTTCACCGTCCTCTTCCTCCTCCTCACCCTCCTCTCCATCATCACATGTACCTGCAGCTGCTCACCTGCCACCAACTGCACACACACAGCCACGCTCAGGTACACACACACACACACACACACACACACACACACACTCACACACAGTGACAGCCTCCTCTTCTGTCTCTAGCGGCCATGACGGTCTCAGCTTCTTCTCCCTGGTTGGTTAACGAGCTGGGTGAGCCTCTCTGCACCATGGTGGCTCCTCCCCCTTACTCCTACGACCCTAACGGCAGCGACTTTCCCCGAGGTCAGAGGTCAAACTCTATCTAATGTTAGACCTCCCACACTGGTCTGCTTCCTCACTCGTGTGTGTGTGTGTGTGTGTGTGTGTGTGTGTGTGTGTGTGTGTGTGTGTGTGTGTGTGTGTGTGTGTGTGTGTGTGTGTGTGTGTGTGTAGACTGCAGAGTCCTCCAGTATTACTTCAACTTGGGAGTCCAGGTAAGAGGCACACAGAGCTGCAGAGGCCAGTAACACCAGTAACTCTCTGTAGTAAACAGGAAGTCAAACTGCATGTTCCTTTAAATATCAAGTGTACATGAGCTGCAGGTTAACGCACTGTTAACACCCCCCCCCTCCACACACAGTGGTACCATCAGAGCTGTTGGCAGCAGCAGCAGACGTACGCCCCCACCTCACCAGAGGCCTCCTACACCTACCAACACTACCCCCCCTACCTGAGCCAGGAGCCCCTGCACGGTAAGACCCACGCTGCCTCTGATTGGCTCCTGCAGGTGTCAACCACCACTCAGCAGTCTGGTCACTGAGGGAAGGCCTTCACAATAATAGTCCCATTATGATCACAGAG
>NW_019525411.1:35476-42145 GCF_002814215.2 Seriola lalandi dorsalis | reverse complement strand
GGTCAGTTAGTTCTTACAGGGGTTGTTTAGTTAGTTGGTTGGATCGTCTGTTGGTTGGTTGGTTGGTTAGGCCTTACAGGGGTTAGTGAGGTGGTTGCTGACTTAGTTGGTGACTTAGTTAGTTGCAGAGTTGGCTAGTTGGTGAGGGAGTTTAGTGGTTCACAGGAAGTAGATCTCCTTCCTGTAATTGACCCAATCCTGTTCTTCTGCCCCCAGCTGCCCCTCAGTCCTACCCTGAGGCAGGTCGTGGCCCCCATCAGCCCCCTTCAAACTACCCAGAATCCACCAGGGCAGGAGATGGACAGACAGACGGACACAGCAGTGGTCAGTGCTGATGACACACCTTTACCTATGGACACCCCTGACACACGATCTAAACGTTCAGTCAAGTTTTTTTATTCATTTTGTCCCCTCCCCCTGCACAGGCCCCACCCCATCTATGGAAGGATCCTCCCCCTCCTCCATTAGCTCCGCCCCTCTAGGTTCCACCCCCTGCCCTGCTCTCCTGTACCCGGATCAGACACCTCTCCCCCCTCCCCCGATGCTTCACTTGCCATATGAAGCTCCGCCCCCAGCCACCTACCTACCCTCCGCTCCTCACCCTGCTCATCCTCACCCTGCTCACCTCCCCCATCACTCCTCTTTCCACTGCCTCCCCCCGTCTGCCCACTGGGGGACGCTCCAGACCGGAAGCCACGCCCCACGGGTTTACTGTTCCGCCCCTAACCCCACCCATGTCGTTGGTTACATTACAGCCCCGCCCCCCCACCATACAGCCACACACTACATCCCCCCCACCATCTAACACACACATTCACCTCACTTGTTAGCACGCAGCTAATGACAGGAGAACCTCATAACTCCAGACATGGGAGGTTTCTAGGGGATGAACCAGAGAAAACGATTGAGAAAATTTCAAAATAAAAAAAAATTATAATTGAAAAAAGTTCAAGCAACATAGTTACAGTCAAATAAATACGTAAATAAATAATGTGGTAAATTTTCTTTTCAAAGTGAACTGATGATTAAAAGTTTTTTGGTATTGAGGTTTTTCCTGTTGTAGCACGTTAGCATGTTAGCTTCACATCACAACAACACATTAGCTGTTAGCTTGTGGCTAAATTGCCTTTTTCAGTTGTTTTATTTACAGAACTAAATACCTCCGACACAACTCATCTGCCTCAGTCACTTCCTGTTCCAAATGTTAAACTCGTTAGTGAGCAGCTCGTTAAAGTGAGACAGAGGCCTCCTTTCGGTTTCCATGGCAACACAGGTGGTAGCATCACAGGCTGTCATAGTGACAGGTGTGGAGGGCGGAGTCAACACAGCTGCCTGAGAAAACCAGATTTTTTGTTTAAAGTTTGTCAGACTTGAGTTTGGAGTTTGTTTGGAGTGTCAGCCAGCCAATCACAGAGAGGGGCGGGGCTGCAGGCTGGGCATGGTCAGCCCCTGTTTATTGAAGAGGGGGATGTATTTATGTTGATATTCAAACTGGTGATGGTGATTGTTTTGTTCCTGGGAGAATAAAGTTTGTTTTTCACCAGCAGACGAGTGTCAATCGGGTTTTTTCATCAGTGAGAACAGTCACATGTTCACAGGTGCCACCTGACTCACTTTGCTCAGGACTGTTCTGCAACAGCTCCTCATAAATCCTCTCCTGTGTAGAATCAGACGTGGAGCTCTGACGCCAGGTGGAGGTGAGGTGAGTCCACCCTGAGGTTCATGGTGAGGATGATGAGGGTGAGTGAATATAAACATCTGGTTTTATGAAGAATAAACAAACATCTGGCAAGGGTGACTTTATTACGTTATAAAAATTTACCATATAAAGTGTTAGCATGTTAGCATGCTACATCAGCATTCATCTCTAATGAGGAAGTGAGGCCTTGGACAGGTGTGAACTGTGACCTGCTGGTCAGGGATTCATGACAATCCATCAGTCTCTCTCTCACCCACTCCAAGACGTTGTTGTCTGTGTGCATCATGTGTTGTCATGGTAACAGCTCAGCAGGGATCTCTACAGTCCAGAGGTCACGACTTCCTCGGGCGCTCAGCGGCTCCTTCAGCCAGCGAGGATTGGACAGGTGAGTCAGGTGTTTCTCCTGCAGACCAATCACAATGGCTGAACGCTCCAGCCGCTGTAGCTCCTCCCCCTGCGTGGAGGCGGGGCAAAGCCAGGTCCTGCCGACATCCACCAGTCCTGAAAGAGATTTACTTCAACAGGTGATGTGTTCAGGGACGCCTCGTGAACAGGAACATCAGAGAAAACAGATATCATCTCCCACCTGCTACCACACCACGGCCGAACCTCTCCCCAGACTCCAGTACCTCTTGGATTTTAGCTGGGTTCATCCCCAGCGGGTCGCTCAGCACCGCCCGCCACTCGTCCCCCTCCCAGTCCCGCCAGGCGATGTGGACCGCCAGGGTCAGGTTCTCCAGCGGAGCCAGCAGGGGCCTCCAGCGGCTCTCCACCGTCTTCACCCCGTCCAGAACCAGACCGGCGTACGGCTGTCGAAACGACAGGCACTGCACCTGCACCGACATGTCTGCGAAACAAACGCACCCCGGGAGGAGAGGGGTTTTATTTCATGTGCAAACAGACATCTGTTTTTCCTTCTAAAATCTAATTGGTGTGAAACTGCATCAAACTGATTTGTGGAGTTAGAGTGATAGAGATGATACCATACACTGACTCATTGCTTTCCTGTGTAATCCACAGCTTTTTATCTTCCCGCCGATTTATCCAGGAAACTTAAACTGTTGATGAAAGTTGTTTCATCCTCTAACGTGAAGGATGTATTCGTATATAAACAAGGAAACATTAATTAGCAGGAGTTTTGAATGGAGTTCGCGAGACACTACCCGGAAGTCTATAACTAAGAGCCCTTGAACTGGATACAGATTTTATCTCCTTGCATCTGGATCTTTTTAGCTCGTTTACTTTTTATATACAATCTGTGCTCGTGCACGCAGGACAAAAGTTGTGCAGACCGGAAGTCTTATCTAAACAAAATACTCCGTTTGTAGAATCAACCTGTCATTATTTCCCCCAGTCGTCCGCATCTGAGGCGCGAACACACTGATGTGTTCATGCCGAATTAACCAGGAAACTGCTCATTTGTTTCAGTTATTTCATATTCTATCAAACTGAATCTATCGACAGATCAGGAAGGAAACATTAATTTGGTACATTTTTAATGGAGTTTGGCGCGGACCGTTTTCCGTACAGCGCGTGACGTTGCACGGCGGGAGATCTGGAGAGGTGAAAACTCTTAAATGAAAGTCGCATAATATTTACAGGTTGATCAAAGTTCAACGTCTTTAATCGGCAGTAAATCTAACTTTATTTAAAGCAACAGTCTGAACGACTCACAGCCAGCTCCAGACTCCTGCTGCTCTGCTCCTGCAACCGCCTCCTGTCTGAGCAGCGTTTCTTCTTCTGTGTGGAATAACGTGCAGCCAGTCAACAGCTCACGGGTTATACTGCCCTCCACTTGGCTGTGGAAGTAACTACAGTAAGTACTTCAGAGCAACTTTGAGGTAAGTGTACTTTACTTTAAACTTCACTCAGTTCAGAGGGAAATATTGAATTTTCTGCTCCACGTTATTTTAACAGCTTCAGTTACTAGTTACAATGATTTTCCCTCTAAACTTCTGTCATGGTTTCATTTAAATAAATGATCCAATATCTCACCAATAATCAAAGATCAGAGACAACAGGTTTGTTCTTCAGAACTAACCCTATCATCCAGTGGCAGCTGCTGGTCTTATAATGAGGGGAAGCTCATTTTCGGCCTACATCATAAAATGTGTCCGTTTATTTAAATGTAAATTCGCAGAGTGACAGAAGAGAGTCGCCAAACACAACGCTAGTTGTTTTTAACAAAGACAAAGTCGCTGAAGATCAGTAACGTCTCCAGATCAACTCCGAACAACGGAATGAAAAACTTGAAAACTGCTCCGGTGGATGCTTTTACTTCAAGATCGCTGATTCGCTCATTTCGCTGTCAATCAAAAAGGGACTCAGCCTCAGACAGATCATCCAATCATCATGCAGAAGCCGAGCGTCCGGGCCAGCCCACTGTCCCATAGACCCCCAGAGACGCTGAGCGTCCGATGGGCGGGACAAAGCCCAGCATTTATCCAATGACCGTCTAGTTTGGCTGCAGTGGAACAACCCACTCTCTGCTTCCCCAGTGACGTCAGGAGACGCTCGGCGTCTACACTGTGTAAAGCTCTGTGGCGCTGCGGGGAGGAAGGAGGAGGAGTCAGGTCGGTTACCTGTGATAAGGAGCTGATTCTGAACAAAAGATGAACGTGTTCTAGCGCATATTTAGTCAATGAAATGTTCACACAACAGAACATATTTGACCAATTATTTTGTTGACATTTTAGGGGAAGCTGAGCTTCCCTTGCAGTCTTAGAGCAATCGCCACTGCTATCATCATATCATCATAATGATGTCACCATATATCATCATATATCAGTCAGAGACCTGGACTTTACCTTTAATACTTTAACACGTTGCTGATGATACTCCCAGACTTTTACTGTAATAAAAGTATTTTTATTTTGTTGTACTGGTACTTTTACTGCAGTAAAGGCTCTGAATACCTCAACTCTGAGGTCAGAAACTGTAAGTTACCATGGTGATCTAGCCTAGTTACTATGGTGATTACCTAGGTATCTTAAACCTTGAGGTCAAGTTTCACAATGAAACACTAACAACAAATAATATTAATAATAAATGATTCTTCCAACTAAAATGTTATAAATAATGTATAATAATATAATGATAAATACTCACATGTAAACATACCTGATAAAATAAAGGACATGTCAGTGAAGCTATAAACTGTTTCTCTACAAATTAAAAGCTTTTTGTCTTTTTTTAATTAATGCAGTTAAATCATGATAAAAAGAAAAAATCAAACTGATGAATAAAATCAGATCATAAAGAAACATAGTGCACAGCTGATTTTGTCAATAAAGTTTTCTCTTTTGAAGACACTTTCACAGTTTGTTATTTTTGCCATCAACATGCAAATCACAGCAGAGAACACAGCACAGATCAATAAATCTCTACAACCAATCACAGATGGTACAGGACAGGAAGTACACGCCCCCTCATTTTATGTTTTTTCTGATGACAGAGGGCGCCGTCCACTGCATGATGTCATCATTACATCATACGAGTCTCATGCTGCACAATAACATCATGTAAGAAGAACAAAATGCATCATGGGACGCCAGCAGGTCTGTTAGTGACGTAAATGAAAAAAATCAAAAAGAATAAAAAAGCAGCATGAGACGTTGTCAGTCTGAATATCTTCTCTGGTTACCATAGCAACTAACGAATCAGTTGCTGAAAGCAGCCGTTAAAAAGAGGAAACACGTGGATGTTCACAGCTACGAAACATTGTCGGTCAAACACGTCGAGTTGAAGGAAAATATTTACAACAGAGTCAAATCAATCAAACATTTCAATAATTCAACACAAATATCAAAAATACTAAAGACAAACTCATGGAAACAAGAATATAAAACAATAATATAAAACTGATGAAATATTTCAATCAGATGTTTTTAGACTTTTTAACATCATGTGACTTTTTCCTGTTTAAATAAATAAAAACAACAGCCGTGTCTGGAGTCCGTCCTTCAGGAGAACCAGGAGAATCAGGAGAATCAGGACCACAATGACCCCGTTAACGTCTCTTCGTTAGTTTGACCTGAGTCTGATTCTTCATCTGAATCAACTTCCTGTCACTGCCCCTTACAGGCCACAGAGACCATCACATCCCGATCCTTCAGTCTGAGCATGCTCAGTTAGTCCTGGGGGGGCGCCACAGGAAACTCATATAAAGGTTGTATAGACCCCGTCCTTTATGTGCAGCTGTGAACACACACACACACACACACAAACACACACACTCTGGATCCTGGATCAGGATCTTACTCTAGTCCAGAGGACAGACATGTTGGCACTCAGGCTCCACCTCCAGCAGGTTGAACATAATGAGGTAAGTGACAACTGATCATATTTATTAATGATGATAATAATGTTTTGAAGTGTGTGTTTGTTTGTTTTTCAGACTTTAGAAACTGGTTGTCTCCTCCGTTGGTTTCCGGTCTGGACTTTGGACTGATCCGGATCAGACCTCCTCCTCAGTCAGACCACTCCTGGTCCTCGGGTTCAGACTCCTCCTCCGATTCGCTGTACTCCACGGCGATGCGCCGCGACAGGATGGTGGCGACATCATTTCCTGTGGGCTCCCGTTTCTTGGCCTCCTCCTGCTCACGCTGCTCCTGGACCTTCCTCAGCTGGATCCCTGTAGACCAGGACCAGGACCAGAGACCAGAATCTCAACCACACATCAGACCACAGGACACTATCTGACACTGGTTCTGTGAGACCTGATGACCTCACACAGACAGGATGTGATGACCTCACACAGACAAAGCTAACACAGCACATTGCTAACAGCTGACCTCTGCGTATGGCAGCCAGCAGGTCGCTGCGGGCGTCGTTCATCGGCACGTTTGGTCCGCCGGGTGGCTTCCTGCCATCCATTGTCGGAGGCAACGGGGGAGCGGCAGCAGCCGACGGTGGGGCCTGGCCTCCGGCCCGGGAGGGGGAGGGCACATAGTTAGCTGGGGGAGGTGGGG
>NW_019525411.1:29473-35065 GCF_002814215.2 Seriola lalandi dorsalis | reverse complement strand
GGGGAGGGGCTGGGGGGATCTGGTGGTCACTGAGGAGAGAAAGAGGTCAGAGGTCAAACATGCGTCACACTGACATGGTGGAAAACCTGCCAACGTGTGTGTGCGTGTGTACTTGGCCTCCTTGGTGGCGTTGGTGCGTGCTGTGTTCTGATTGGCCGAGCCGGTGTGTGGTGGTGGGTGGTGGTGATGGTGTGGTTGGTTACGGCCCAGGGAGTGCTGACGGGTGGTCGTTGCGGAAACTGCGGAGGACCCAGGGGCAGGTCGGAGAGCGCGGTCCAACGACTGAGTCTGACCGGTCCCTGTGGTTGCTGCGGTGACATGATCCTTCCCATCATGCCCCTGGGCATCATGTAGGTGGGGGCTGGTAGGGAAGGAGGGGTCGTCTGACATCCCTGACCTGGACGGAGGTGGGTGGAGCTAATTAGACTACAGGCATCATTACTTCTACAGATAACGGAGTTCCACCTCCATCATAAGTGGAGGGAAACTACATTTGACTCACATTTGGATGGACCCTGAGAGGAGACTGTTTTCTTTTACACTGACGGGGTGGAACAGGAAGTGGAGGTGTGTATTTACCTGTCAGGTGACATGGAGCCGTCAGACGTGTGGTAAGGTGACGGTGTCACTCGAGCGTCTGGGCGGAGCTCCTTGTCGTATGCCATCAGGTTCCACTCCTGCCGCCTGTTACGAGCTTTCCGAACCTTCACAAGAAGAAAAACAACTTGTCAAAATTGCAGAACATTGAACGCAGTGAAGATTTCTAACAAAATAAAAACATCTGACCTTCTTCACCTCCCTTCCTGAAGATTCCTCCACATGTTTCTGCTCCTGCACATGAATGAGGGATTCAGTTAGAGACAGAGAGAGAGACAGAGGGAGAGAGACAGAGAGACAGAGAGAGACAGAGAGAGAGACAGAGAGAGAGACAGAGAGAGAGAGAGACAGAGGGAGAGAGACAGAGAGAGACAGAGAGAGAGACAGAGAGAGAGAGAGAGAGAGACAGAGGGAGAGAGACAGAGAGAGAGACAGAGAGAGAGAGACAGAGAGAGAGAGAGAGAGAGACAGAGAGAGAGACAGAGAGAGAGAGAGACAGAGGGAGAGAGACAGAGGGAGAGAGACAGAGAGAGACAGAGGGAGAGAGACAGAGAGAGAGAGAGACAGACAGAGAGAGACAGAGAGAGACAGAGAGAGAGAGAGAGAGAGACAGAGGGAGAGAGACAGAGAGAGAGACAGAGGGAGAGACAGAGGGAGAGAGACAGAGAGAGAGAGAGACAGACAGAGAGCGAGACAGAGAGAGACAGACAGAGAGAGAGAGACAGACCTGACAGAGAGAGAGAGACAGACCTGACAGAGAGAGAGAGAGAGAAACAGAGAGACAGACAGACAAAAAGGGAAATGAACCTTGTGTCGTCTCTTCTCTTTGCGTTTGTTCTCTGTCGCCTGCAGCATCTTCTCCTTCCACAGGTTAAAGAAATACGATGAGTCGGTGTAGAACTTCAGACCGTCCTTCTTATCATCCCTACACACACTCTCTCTCTCACACACACACACACACACACACACACACACACACACACACACACACACACACACACACACACACAGAGAGCCTGGTTAAACCTGAAGATATCAGTCCCTGTTGTTTTTGAATGAGCTAAGCTAACAGTGCTAACAGTGGTTCAGTAGACCACTGGGTGAGATGTAGCAGTGCAGTCCAGTCTACAGACTCTGGGTGGGGGAGTCCAGTCTGACCTGTAGGGGGTCAGGATGTTGAGGGGTGGGGGTTTGTCGCAGCGTTGGTACATCTCCAGCACCGGGTTGAGGATGGAGCTCCGGGACACCACCTGCTGGTCCTGGATGGTGCTGCTCCTGAAAGCCTTCCTCATGTTGATGTCCTGCAGAGACACTGCAGGACAGACACACTGTCACTGCTTCATGACGACAGGTCACATCCAATCACTAATGCTTCATGAACACAAACAACTCAGGTTCTGTTTGGATGTTCACAATCTGTAATGGACGAATAGTCCAGACTTCTGACCCCCAGAAAACCTGCAGGACCCGGTCTGGTGCTCCCAGACAAGAACTTGATACCAGTGCCAGATGGCCGACCACTGCAGGGTCCTACAGGGCACATGACTACAGAGAGTCACAACAGTGATAATGATTGATTTTATGTAACAGAGTGTGAGGGATCTGGTCTGACCTGACCTGTTTTGGTCTGGTCTGTTGTGGTCTGACCTGGTCTGACCTGTTCTGGTCTGGTTTGGTTTGGTTTGGTCTGTTCTGGTCTGATCTGACATGTTCTGTTCTGGTCTGTTCTGGTCTGGTTTGGTCTGATCTGATCTGGTCTGGTCTGGTCTGGTCTGGTCTGGTCTGATCTGATCTGGTCTGGTCTGTTGTGGTCTGACCTGATCTGACCTGTTCTGTTCTGGTCTGTTCTGGTCTGGTCTGGTCTGGTCTGGTCTGGTCTGGTCTGTTCTGGTCTGGTTTGGTTGGGTCTGGTCTGGTCTGGTCTGGTCTGGTCTGGTCTGGTCTGGTCTGGTCTGTTCTGGTCTGTTCTGTTCTGGTCTGTTCTGGTCTGTTCTGGTCTGGTTTGGTTTGGTCTGTTCTTGTCTGGTTTGGTCTGGTCTGATCTGACATGTTCCGTTCTGGTCTGTTCTGGTCTGGTCTGGTCTGGTCTGGTCTGGTCTGGTCTGACCCGTTTTGGTCTGGTCTGGTCCGGTCTGGTTTGGTCTGATCTGACCTGGTCTGGTCTGGTCTGGTTCCTGGACCCACCCTCCTCCACGGTGGAGTCCAGCTGTGTGACCTTCACTGCCAGTAGGTCGACTCTCTCCTGCAGGCTGTTCATCCTCAGGTAGAAACTGTTTGCCTCCGTGAACAGCTCGCCAAAGATGTCCTCCGCATGACGACCTGCGGACCGTCAACCACAACAACAGCGTTGTGTTAGCAACAGTGACACAGCGGATTGGTGAGGTCATAGAACCAGGGTCACACTGATAACCACCAGTACTCACTCAGTCCTCCCAGCTGTTTGATGACAGCAGCCAGGGTGCTGTTGGTGACACACTCCAGCTCACTGGCGACCCCATCAGGCAGAGTGCCACGACACAGATACCTAGGTTCAATGATCCGCTTCACCAACGGCATGGCTCACCTGGCGACACCTGGAGAGAGACACACTTTGTCTGTGTAACATCTCAGGTGTGCTCACTTAAGTTTGACCTCCACGTGAATTAGTTCAGATCATCTGAATGAACTCTGTAATTAGAAATTCTGAGAAGGGTAAATATTGTACATGTCGGTCCTGTAATGCTGCAGTTGCTCTCTCATCCACCAGGTGCTGCTAAGATCACGACAACTAGAAACTTCTGCATTTTCTGATTGTGTGTGATTGGTTCAATCTGCTGCTTTTGAGTGATGCAGAATAAGGGATGTTATCTCCGTCAAAACAAGGGACTTGAACATGTAAGAGAAAATAATATAGGTATAAAAGTATTAGTATTAGTCACAGTAAACATTGATTTCTCGCCACATGGTGGCGCCATCAGACCAAATTGTGACTATGTGAAGCATTGCATCATGGGCCACCTATCTGTTAAATTTCATGTCTATAGCCTGAACAGTTTTTGAGATATTAAGGATTTTATGTACTCCTTAAAGAGGAATCTGAACAGGATTTGAACACGCGCTTCATTCATTCCTATGGGAAAGAATTGCATATAAAATTCATATAAAATGAATTGTACATAGTCGCCATAAGAAAAATACAAGCAGCAAAATACAGTCCTGAAGAAGCTGAACAATTTGCTAGTTTCATTCATTCAATCACACTAAATTAGCAGAGTAGCACCGAAAAACGTGCAGAAGAAAAACAATAATAAGAATAAAGACTTGGAGCAATCACACTAATGAGAAAAAAATCTCTGCAAGTTCAGCTCTCAACACATTCACTGAGATTCTTCTTCTGCTGCTGCTGCTGGACTCAAGACTGTTCATCAGAGGTCATGTGACTGTTACAGAGGATGTGATTGGAGGACTTGATTGTCCACTGAAGTATAGAATCATGTGTAAGTACACGTGTGTGTGTGTGTGTGTGTGTGTGTGTGTGTGTGTGTGCGTGGCGCGCGCGCGCACTGGAGTCTCAGAGGGAATTGCCATGGCAACACAGTCAGCCTTTTACATCACGCTCTGCTGCCCACAGAACAGACCACGGTTACTGTTGCTAGGAGGCGGAGTGGGAGGGCCTACATCACATTATGTAATGTTACTACAGACAGGAAGTGAGTGACAGTGTAATCTGATTACCAATTCAGTCACTGGTCAGACTGGTCACTGGTCAGACTGGTGATATGTGGTAAATTAACTGTATTATGAAGATTAATAGGATTATAAACGATATGAGAACATTGTGGAACACTGATCTAATGAGCAACAACATCAAACTCTCTTTCCTTCTGAGAGATGGAGGGAAAGTTCCTCACCTGACCAGCAGGTGGTATTTACTGAAAAAATCTGATCTGATCCTGGTCCTCACCTGGAATCCAGACTGGTGACATCACACTGGTGCTGTTGCTGTTAGTGTTAGAAACATACGTGTGTGTGTGTGTGTGTGTGTGTGTGTGTGTGTTGTGTGGTTGTTTCAGCTGTTTTGTTGGATTGTTGATGAACATGTTGATGAAATCACAGACATTGATTATAAGGGTTTATTATTATTATTTGTCTTCTGCTGTGGCTCAAATTGCCGTGAGCTGGAATGAGTGACACATGTCAAGCGCGATGTGCTCCAAAAAAGAAGAATGACAATTAAACTATGAAAGCCTTTCTGGATAATTGTCTTGCTAATTTGCATAATTTGAAAAACCGTAAAATGAGTACAACTTTGAACTTTTGAATTTTGAGATTAGAAACACCAGCCTTGGGAGATGAAAAAAACATCAACAAAAATATCTTCACAGTAGGCGGGGCTTAGCTAATATTGGCCATAACTCATTAACCATTTGTTCAATCATCATAAAACTTGGTAGATATCTTCAGGTTGTCGTGGGGAGTAGGCCTACCAAAGCATTAATTAGCTAAAATTCAGCTGCTTCTCTTAGTGGAGCGCAAAACGGTTAGAATCCGCAAATTGCCGTTTGCGGCTATAATTGATTATTGATTATTGGCTGGTAGAGGTGACAGCTGCTGCTCTCTAGAGGATGAACCTTCACATGTTCATTAGTGCCACGGGTGCTCAGCTCCGAGGCATCTTTAATATTCTCTTTCGGGTTTATTATTCTTCCGCCAAATTTTGGCGTCCCGCAGCTTTGAGAAAACCCCGTTAATATATACATCAAAACGTGCGTCTTGATCCCGAAAGGGGTGCTATGACTTTTGGTGTTAAAATTCCAATTTTTCCCAAAGTTATTCACAAAAAACTGGGAATAAATAATGCATTAGGAATGCATTGGAATTTTCTTAAGAAACTCACAAAATTGCACCTTTTTTCTGAGTCACCCAGCTCTCTCATACCTGCACGTAGAAATGTGATTCAAACTATAAAACGGAGGAAAACTTCTGCTCTCTCAAAAAGACAGGAACTGTTTTTAC
>NW_019525411.1:28523-28826 GCF_002814215.2 Seriola lalandi dorsalis | reverse complement strand
GAAGCCATGTAGAAGCCAAATTCTGGGCAGATTTTCACATTGCCATGGCAACGGCAGCTCCTGACCTGTGTGCGTGCGCCTAGCAACCAGATAACCAACTCTCCAAGCTCTGCTAGCTTTACATTAGCCGCATGTTAGGTCTTAAACTACATTTAGTTAGGTCTTAAATATGTAAGTCCATTTACTGCTTCCTTCGTTGCTTTTTGTTTTGTTTTGTTAAAAGAGTGAATGAAGTTGTGACGGTCTCCGCTGAGACAGAGGAGAGGAGAAGCTACTAGCCCTCTCTCGCTGTCACTTCTAGTC
>NW_019525411.1:27322-28218 GCF_002814215.2 Seriola lalandi dorsalis | reverse complement strand
TGTTGCCTCTTGTTTTATTAAAAAAAACAAGACAGAATATGAGATATTTCCCACATAATACATGATGGAGGGATGTGACATTGTTTTATATCAGAGTCTTTTATATCAAGACATTTCTCAAAACCAGAATATGATCAGGGTGACTTTTGAACACTGGAAATAAATCATGTACTCATTCCGGCAGTAGCCCCCGTGGCACTCAAAATTTCCCTGGAATTTTCTTGTTCTCCATGTTATTCCTTGATCAGCTGACTGATCAGCTGACTGTTCACAGTGAAACATTCACACTCCTCTGATCTTCCTCCCTCACCTCAGTTTATAAGCTGCCTAACGAATGGTAACCATGGAAACCAGTCCTCCTACATGCTGTGTGCATGTTGAGACACTCACACAGAAACACACTGATCCTGTTGTCCTTGTGGGGACTCGACACTTACAACCTTGGGCTCCGGGGCCCTCGAGAGGACTGTAATCCACACACCAACAGGACTGGAGCTCCTGATACACTAGCTGTAGCTACTCAGCTGTGTTCTCTATCAAACCACTGCTGTTACCATGGGAACCACAGGCCCTAAAGCAACCAGGGGTGAAATCCATTTCTGTGTCCAGACATCAGATACACAGAGCGACCGAGTCCATGACTGAGAACTGGATCAGTCTGGATCAGGGTCTGACCACGGTCACCAGATGCTTTTCAGACACATGACGTCATATGACACAGGTGACATGAGGTCTCTGGTGTAAGCTCCGCCCTCACACAGGTAATCTGATGATATTGCCCCCCCCACACACACACACACACATTCACTTACACACGCTGCTCCATCGTACTGTGCAGAAATGACCGCATGACATAATGCGGCCAGACTGCTTCATATATGGGGGGGGGGGGGGGC
>NW_019525411.1:18609-27302 GCF_002814215.2 Seriola lalandi dorsalis | reverse complement strand
GGGGGGGGGGGCTGCACACCTGTAACTCGATCGATCTTTCGATCAGCTGATCAGTTTATCTGTCTCCATCAGGGTCTGACCGCTGATGATGTCATCACCGGGACCGGATGACTGACAGGTCGCTGATCAGTTTCTGTTTGAGTGAAGCGGGAGAGAGACCGTCACGGCCCACCGATCGATCACAGCGCTAATTTGTCAGTAACACGCCAGCTAGATATCAATAAGAGCCAATAACCGATCGACGAGACTCACCGCGGGCTGAGGAGATTCCGGTCCGGTGAACGGTTCGTTCTGCTGAGGCTCCTCCGTCACAGAGCGGCGGGCAGCGGACTCATCCTCCGACCCTCTGACCGGGAATGGATGCGGAGAGAGAGACGGAGGAGGAGGGAGCCAGGCTCACTCTCCCCCCGTCGGCTCATCGGAGCACCTCGGCTTCTGTCGGGAAACTTCGGCTGCTCAGTGTTTGTGAGTTCATGCTGCTGTCATGTGAACGACCCAGAATAAACTGAATGTTTGTTTTCTACGGAAGAGGGTTAGGGCCACATGTCAATGTTTTGTTAGAGTTCTGACGTATTTTTCCACATTAGGGCCACGTGATTTTTTTTTTGACTCCCGCTCTGATATATTTTATACAAACTTCAACGAACAGTCCGTGTCACATTTAGACGACACACAACACTGATGTCCCGTGTCATCGCCCTGTGATTGGCTGACAAGAGACTGCGCCACTCCATACAAACAGCTTGAACTCGGATCCTGCAGGAAACATGGCGCCGCTTTGTAAACAGCTTGTTGATTTAAACAAGGAGCTTAAAATCACTTATATCTGCAAAACTGTAAAGGCTACAGAAATGATGAAACTCTTCACAGGGTCAACAATCAATGTGCCAGCGCCACCGTGTGGCCAGTTGTTTTTCTCCAATACTTTTACACCTAACCCTGTCCATCTGTCTCATTCTCATGGACACCATATCTCTGTAAGGCCTTGAAGCAACTTCTTCAAATTTGCCACAAATGTTCATTTGAACTCAAGGATAAACTGATGAGATTTTAGTGGCTAAAGGACAAAGGTCAAAGGTCAAGGTCAGGTGACCTCACAAAACACTTTTTAGCCATTACTCAAGACTTCAAACAACATTTATGACAAACTTTAACACCAGTGGTTAATATTTTATATGTTTGTGGATAAACAGGATTGACCTGAAACTCGTCTGAGTGGAGGAGGGATACGACCACGAGGAGGTGATTCTACTTTCATAAATGTTCATGTCACTTGCTTTGACCATGATAACGCATCAGTCACCAGCAGCGACACAACGTGTGTAATCAGTCCACACATACCTCCACCCTGACACATGAAGCCGAGGGGAGTTTAATTAGAGTTGGTAAAGTTAAAGTAACAGGATGTGGGAACTTGACTGGTCTCCATAGCAGCAGTGGTTATGACCACACACTGGTTTACTTTCAACCAGCCATCTTCTCCTTCTGTATGAGGAAATGTGACATTGTGGGTCCTGTCTCTTAAAGTGTAGACGTGTTCATCATCATCATCAGCATCACTCTTCAGCTCCTCGTCCTGCTTGTCGGATAATTAAGACTCCAGAGGTTCAACCATCACCAAGAGGTCAGCTCCTGTTTTTGTGAGTGTTCAACACTTTTCTACCTCTGCTCCACAGCTGACTGTGTCAGGGAGGGGTCGACCTCAACCTTGTTAACCTTCAGTCTGATGAGATCAGGTCACACTGTCAGAGAATCTGTCTTGACTTCATGTAGATCACTAATATAATGTCACACTTCATTAGAAAACATCAGTCTACAGCCAGCAGCTCTGACAGGCTGTACTTGAGCTAAATGCTAAAATGTTAGCATGCTGTGTACACTGTGTACTGACTGGCGTAGTGTGTGTTGTCTCAAATCAAACACAGCTGTTGTGCACTTACCAGAAATTATGATCACAACATGTGACCACAATCATCTCTCACCAAACCTCTTCTTTGTGCACAAGTTAAAAATGAGTGTTTTACTGTCCCATGTGTCTGTTACATCCAACATGGAGACATTGGGCACTACACTCTGCACAGATGTCTCCACCTTCCTCTGCCGCCATTTTCACAAGTTTGAAAATACGTTAGTGGGAGCTCACACTCCACTTCTGAACTATCTGTCTTAGTTCAGTGTGTTAGCATGCTAACATTAGCTAACTAGCAGTAAACACAGTGTCCCGCTGAGGCTGATTGGTTCTGCAGGTGTTTTGTCATGAACCAGTTCTAATGTTGACCTGATGGTGGCGCTGCAGGAAAAGTCAGTTTGATTCATCGTCTGGGAACATGAATGTTTGTATTAATTCACATCATTTTAAATCATCTTCTCAGATTTTGAATCGATTCACAAATGATTGTTGTGATAATAATCATAATAATAATGATAATAATTTAAACTAACTGAACAACACAGTCCACACTCTACAGTAAAACCTAAATACTATTCGGATTTAATATTTTAATAAAAGCTTTTACCAGATGAAGTGTTCAGTGATACTTGGTGCTCATCACCAGAGACAAGACCAGACAACCAGCACACACCTGTTCCCCACCCACCACCACCATAACAGAAGGCTATAAAATGTATTCTGGGTAAATATTAGACTTTAATGTTCAGTCTGATGTCAAACCAACAACTGATCATCAGTTAATACACAACCACAAGAGGACGGCCCACTAACACACACACACACACACACACACACACACTCTCACACACACACACTCTCACACACACACACACACACCACAAACTGATGAAACATAAAACTGGAATGTGTGAACATACAAACAAAAAGCAGCTCATTATTGACACTTCACCATTAGAGACAGGAGCTCCAGATCCTGGTCTAGAGAAGAATCTGTGACACTGGCCCGGATCTGGCCCAGATCTGGCCTGTTGGTTGGGACCACTTTGTTAATGAACATCATCTGCACAGCAGTAATGAGATAAACATGTAAAATCATGTACCATGGAAACAAGACAGGACCCAGAGCAGAACCCTGTGGTACACCACACAGCTGAGGTGCAGATGAGGAGACATGGTTACCAATGGCAACCAGTGGCCACTGAAACAGCCCAATAACAGAAGTGGGAGGAGCTGACCCAGAGAGGACGCTGTAGCCGTGGTGAGAAACACGTTTAAGGTCCAAAAATGTTATGCTAGTAATAGTTAGCAGAGACATGCTCTGTCAGTAGACCAGGAGTCATGTGACACTTTAGTCTTCAGACCTGAGCAGAAGAAGCACTGAGGCTGGATCTACTGCAGCTGGGAACACATCCTGTTTGTTCACACAGTCATGTGTTCTGTAGACTGTAAATAAAGATGGACGTTACCTCTGTGACATCACCCACAGGTTTCTGAAGCTCAGAGTGAGCTGCTCCATTGTCGTCATCTTGGCAGTGTCTGAGAAGCTACAGACCAAAACAGTTTTTGTACCAGGCTGTAAACATTTTAACATGGGAGTCTATGGGGACTGACTTACTGTTGGAGCCAGACTCTAGTGGTCGTTAGAGGAACTGCAGCTTCTGGTTCTTCAGTGTTGATGCTTCATGTTTCAACCCTGGTTCTGTATGAAGACTCTCCTGAAGTTAAACAGGTCTTTATGAATGAACATGTCTGATGTCTGTTGGGCTTTATTGTGACTCAGTGTCAGCTGATGTCAGGTGCATCACTCTCTTCAGGTTGACTGTTTTTCCTGATTTTAACAGGGGGGGCGTGATGACATCACAGGTCCTGTTACACACCCTGGAAAATTTGAGAAAAGATGAATTCCAGAAATTCAAATGGCATCTGCAGCAGGGCGACGGCTCCAAGGGATACCCCTCCATCCCAGAAGGCAGGCTGGAGGAGGCGGAGATGTGGAGGACAGTGGATCTGATGGAGCAGACCTACACAGCTCCTAAAGCTGTGGAGGTGACCAGGAAGATTTTAAAGAAGATCAACAGGAATGATCTGGTGCTGAGTTTGTCTGACGCCAAGTCGGCAACAGAAGGTCAGTTCATCCAGTAGAATTGCCGTTTGAATCTTTATTCCCAATTTCCTGGGACCAGTTCCACAGAGACTAGTCAGACTGGTCTGTAGTGCTGGTCCAGATCAATCTGATGTTAATCAGAAAAATAAAGACTGACTCATTTTAAGACGGACACATCAGACACCTTACCCCCAGGCTAACTCAGGTCCAAGACCAATGTTACCATGGTAACAATCAATGACACCTGTGCTGATCAGCAGCACCAAACAACAAGAAACAGGAAAACACGACTCAAACTGTGGTTTGTTAACATTGTTATGGAGCTAAGAGAAGAGAAAGAGTTTTTCTTTTTAATTCTTGGTCAGTTATTGGTGAAGTATTTCATGTCGATTGATCAGCTGTGTGAGTGTCAGATGCTCTGACCATCTGCTGAACACTGTGCTGACGTTTCCTGACAACAACAGGAGGATGAAAGCGCGCTGCACTTCTTTAATGTAATTTTAAAGAGTTTTTTGTCTGCTAGCAACTGTGTGAGACGATACAGGTGAGATGTTCACAGGTATCACAAGCACTAATGGCAGCAAACAAACAGTCTCCATGGAAACTGTAGAATTTTACCGCTGTAAAAACTCTTTCACTGCTTTGAATACCTTAAGGTTTTTCCTTAACTAGGAAACCTTTTAAGAGATGCTGTGCAACACCCTTAGATACCTCCCTCAGCTAATGAGAAATTCAACCTTAAGTGTCAGACTTAAACTTAAGGTGTTTTGAACCTTTAGGGACAAAATTCCATGTTTACAGTTGAGAAAATGCAGACTAATACTTCCTGTCTCTCTCTGTGTTTGACTGTGTTGTTGATGGTTCCAGTTCCAGAGCCTCGGATCATCACGTATTACCAAGCCAAGCTCCAGTCAAATCTCCATGACAGCTTCATGTGTGCAAGAGAGGGCTGGGCTCAGAAGAAGGATGAGCAACGTCTGATCGATATCTACACGGAGCTGTGGGTGACGCCCGGTGGCGACGTACACATCAACACTCAGCACGAGGTCAGACTGATCGAGAAAGCTGGAAAACAAACGGAGACAGAGAAACCGATTAAACCGATTGACATGTTCAAACACCCCTCTGGAAAATACAGACCCATACGAACTGTGCTGACCAATGGGATCGCAGGAATTGGAAAAACATTCTTTGTGCAAAAGTTTTTGTTGGATTGGGCTGAAAAAAGACCCAATGAAGATGTGCATCTGATTTTCCCATTCACCTTCCGTCATCTGAACTCACTGAAGGGGAAAGTGTGCAATTTAGCAGAGCTCATTCATAAATGTATCCCAGCCACCAAACACATCAGTGACGACGCTCTTACCTACATCTTTACAAACATGGAGGCGTCAGGAAACACCAACTATGACAAGAGTGAATTCAAGCTTCTGTTTATTTTGGACGGACTGGACGAGAGCCGCCTTCAGCTGGACTGCTCGACCAATGAGAAGCAAGTTGGAGACTTTGATGTGATGCGGTCGATGTCTTTGGACGTTCTGATGACGAACCTAATCAAGGGAAATCTGCTTCCCTCCGCTCGCCTCTGGATAACCACACGACCTGCAGCAGCCAATCAGATACATTCTGATTTTGTTGATGTGGTGACAGAGGTCAGAGGGTTCACTGACCCACAGAAGGAGGAGTACTTCAGGAAGAGGTTCGGAGATGAGGAGCAGGCCAGCAGCATCATCTCCCACATCAAGACATCACGAAGCCTCCACATCATGTGCCACATCCCAGTCTTCTGCTGGATCACTGCTACAGTTCTGGAGGAGGTGATGAAGACCAGAGAGGGAGGAGAGCTGCCCAAGACCCTGACTGAGATGTACACATTGTTCCTGGTGTTTCATATTGATCAGACAACAAAGAAGTACGGAAAGAAAATGAAGTACATTGAATCGTTAGCAAAACTGGCTTTTCAGCAGCTGGAAGAAGGCAAAATCATCTTCTATGAAGATGATCTGAAAGAGAGTGGCATTGACGTCAGTGGAGCCTCAAAGTACTCTGGTGTGTTCACTGAGATCTTTAAAGAAGAGCGAGGGAGGAAAGATGAGGACAAGATATTCAGCTTTGTCCATCTGAGCGTTCAGGAGCACCTGGCAGCTGTTTACGTGAGGATGTGTCTCATTAAACACAACAGGAATGTAATGTCTGAGCCACGAACAACTTCTCAACGACTGTGGACTACTTTCACTCGATTGCCTGCGGCAGAGGTCCACAGGATCGCTATCGACAAGGCTTTACAGAGTCCAAATGGACACCTGGACCTGTTCCTCCGTTTCCTCCTGGGTCTCTCACAAGAACCCAGTCAGAAACTCCTTCCAGAACTGCTCAAAAACAAGAGAAGTCGCTCAGAGACCAATCAGGAAACAGTCCAGTACATCAAGAGGAAGATAAATAAGAATCTGTCTCCAGAGAAAAGCATCAACCTGTTCCACTGTCTGAATGAACTGAATGATCGTTCTCTAGTGGAGCAGATCCAACAGTCGCTGAGATCAGGAAGTCTCTCCACAGATAAACTGTCTCCTGCTCAGTGGTCAGCTCTGGTCTTCATCTTACTGTCCTCAGAAGAAGTTCTGGACGTGTTTGACCTGAAGAAATACTGTGCTTCAGAGGCGGCTCTTCTGAAGCTGCTGCCAGTGGTCAAAGCTTTAAAAAAAGCTCTGTAGGTGTTCTGATATTTACTGACTAACTAAACTTAACTAAAGCCATGTGCAGCTAATAAGTGTAGGACTAATTCAGCTGATGGATTTGTTAATCTAACTGAAAAATCTATCAAATTGTGAATCCAATAAACCACGGTAGATGCTGTAATGCTCTAATATCTCTAGTGTCTAATGTAACATCACAGCAGTGTTTCCGCTTTCAGTTGAACTTGCAACAGAATGCATGAAGAGAAATTCCTCTCGTATTAAACTCAGTGATCCCAAGAACAAAAATGTCCAGTTGTCCAGTATTTGATCAGAGAGAAACACTGGATATTTCTTTCAGTGTCCTTTAGTGTGTCATGACGAAGATAAATGTCCTTACCCCATCTCCTCCCCACTGGAGTCCCCCAAGGTTTGGTACTGGGACCCCTCCTCTTTCTCATATACACCACCTCCTTGGGTCCAATTATCCACTCAAGCATTCTCATATCACCACTTTGCAAATGATACCCAGCTGTACCAAAAGGGTTAACACCCCTTTGTTTTTCAAATAAACTGGAAAAATCAGTCAAATTATCATAATCCATAATAATACTAATGGTTGTCAAAGTTTACTTTTGATCCCAAATGCCCAGTCCAGTCAAACTCCAAAGAAAATGTCCAAACTCAGAAATTTAAGGGACAGATCATGCAAACAGTATAATTGAATATAAACAAAATGACAGAGTCAAATATGACAAAAACATATAATTAGCTGCTAACTCTTTAATGTATCACAGGTAAACTAGTTTTTCTCCTGTAGTAGACAGTTGCGCTGCAACAGTCAGAAGTGTCGACATAGAAACTACGTCTTCACATCATTTAGCCATCACTTCAACCATCAATGATTAAAGTCCCTGTTGTCACTAACTCTCCTTCAGGCTGAGTGGTTGTAACCTCTCAGAGAGAAGCTGTGAAGCTCTGTCTTCAGTCCTCAGCTCCCGGTCCTCCAGTCTGAAAGACCTGGATCTGAGTAACAACAACCTGCAGGACTCAGGAGTTGACCAGCTGTCTGCTGGACTGGAGAGTCCAAACTGTAGACTGGAATCTCTCAGGTGAGGAATGATCACATTTATAAGGTTATAGTGTCACATCCCTCTTCAGACTCTGGTTTGACAGCGTAACTTCCAAATATGCTGTAAAATAAACAATAAAATCTACATTAAATATAAAGAGATATTTTCACATATGTACTGTCATTTTCAGACTGAGCTGCTGTAACCTCTCAGAGAGAAGCTGTGAAGCTCTGTCCTCAGTCCTCAGCTCCAGCTCCTCCAGTCTGAAAGACCTGGACCTGAGTAACAACGACCTCCAGGACTCAGGAGTGAAGCTGCTGTCTGTTGGACTGGAGAGTCCACACTGCGTACTGGAGAGTCTCAGGTGAGCCAGAGGTCACACATTGCAATCTGAAAGTCATTGTTTCACATATTTTCTCAGATTCTGAAAGCATGTACAATGCCCATTCATTCATTCTATAACCACTTAACATCTGTTTAATCTTGTTTTTGTCACTGCAGCACTTCTTTAAAATGGTGTTTACATTTCTGACCTGATTTTACCTTGATTTGATTTATTTAAATATTAGTTTTGTTGTTTTTAAATGATAATTTAATGTCGTCTTCATGTTGTATTTTAATGTATGTTCATGCCTCTGTGAAGCTCTTTGAACTGAGTGAATGTCTGCACAGGGTTGAATTATATATATATCTGTGGCGGCTGCTGGTCTTATAATGAGGGGAAGCTAATTTTTCGGCCTACATCATAAAATGTGTCCGTTTATTTAAATGTAAATTCGCAGAGTGACAGAAGAGAGTCGCCAAACACAACGCTAGTTGTTTTTAACAAAGACAAAGTCGCTGAGGATCAGTAACGTCGCCAGATCAACTCCGAACGACGGAATGAAAAACTTGAAAACTGCTCCGGTGGATGCTTATACTTCAAGATCACT
>NW_019525411.1:12718-18417 GCF_002814215.2 Seriola lalandi dorsalis | reverse complement strand
GTCTACACTGTGTAAAGCTCTGTGGCGCTGCGGGGAGGAAGGAGGAGGAGTCAGGTCGGTTACCTGTGATAAGGAGCTGATTCTGAACAAAAGATGAACGTGTTCTAGCGCATATTTAGTCAATGAAATGTTCACACAACAGCACATATTTGACCACTTATTTTGTTGACATTTTAGGGGAAGCTGAGCTTCCCTTGCAGTCTTAAAGCAATCGCCACTGATATATATATATATATATAAATGAGTGAATGAATGAATTTGTGTTATCTGCAGGATGTCAGGATGTCTGATCACAGAGGAAGGCTGTGCTTATCTGGCCTCAGCTCTGAGCTCTAACCCCTCCCACCTGAGAGAGCTGGACCTGAGCTACAACCATCCAAGAGACTCAGGGGTGAAGCTGCTGTCTGCTGGATTGGCAGATCCTGCCTGGAGACTGGAAGTCCTCAGGTACAGACAACAACACACTGACACTGTTGGTTCTCAGTTTGTCTCCATGTATTTGAAAGATTAAAGGTAAAAGCTTCAGATGGGTCATAAAGACCTGAACCTGAATCTTAAACCTGGATGTAGAAGGTTCAGTTAAACTCTGTGATTCCAGATGTTTGTATTAGAGCCATCAGAGGTCAAAAATAAATGAAAAATTATGGAGCCTTGTTGCTGGGACTCTCTGGTGCTGAAGTGGTTTGGATCCTGATAAAAGGAAAGGGACTACTACTGATAATGTCGGTTGGTACATTATACAGTTCTCGCAGGCTCTGTTCTTTGGTTTCAGAGGAAGAAGATGATGATGATGATGATGATGATGAAGCTGATGTTGTTTCTTCCTCCAGGCTGGAACATGACGGAGAGAAGTGTCTGAAACCTGGTCTGAGGAAGTGTAAGTGTTCACTGTTGTGTTACAGTGTGATGTAGGTAAGGTCACATGACCTCAGGTGACTGTCCTCAAGGTAAATTAACTAACTCAGTTCATCATGAAGCCTCGGCAGAGAGTCAAACATCAAACAGACAACAACAACAACAACAACAACAACAACAACAACATATTGACATCATTAAGTCTCCTCCAGTGTAAAGGTGTGTGTCCAGGTGTAGTGTGATTATAGATTATAGATCAGCTCTAGCTTCTATATTAATACTGTGAAAGTATCAAAGCCTCAGTCCACAGAGAAATGCACACAGCCTGTATTCAGAAACTGAGCCTTAAAACCAGCCGTCAGGACTTCTGGAACTTTGTGATGTCACAACAAAGCAGTCACCAAGCCCCGCCCACCTGGACCCACCATCCAAACCTTGCAGGATTTGGTTTCTCTGAGTGTTTTTACCTGAAATCTGCTTTATTTTTATTGGATCACTCAGAAAACAGTCAGCCAATCAGAAGAGAGGCTCAGAGCCTCCTCTCTTCTGATTGGCTGTTGGCCGACCTGTAGCCATTTTGTTTTCAGGTTGTCCGTCCATCTGTACCATTCTCATGGACACGATATCTCAGTAACACCTTCAGGGAACTTTGGTAAAAACGTTCATTTACATGTATGTGACTTGACAAAACACTTATAACAAAACTTACTCAAATGGTTAATATTTTATGTGACCCTGGATAAACAGCATGTAACCTGGAACTAGTCTGGAACTAGAGTAGAGGACTTGACATAAAAACAGTCGTCCTGTTGTAGAGATAAATCACAGAAGAGTCTCCTGTCCAAAGGGACATGATGTCTGTGTTGTCACTGATCAGCTGTGTGTTGTTGTCTCTTCAGACTCCTGTGAACTCAGAGTGGACATGAACACAGTGAACAAGTACCTCCGACTGTTTGACAACAACAGGACAATGACTGTGGTGAGGGAGAAGCAGCCGTACCCCAATCACCCGGACCGGTTTGACTGTCATCAGCTGCTGTGTAGAACTGATCTGACTGGTCGCTGTTATTGGGAGGTGGAGTGGAGGGGAGTGGTTTTCATCGCAGTGACATACAGAGGCATCAAGAGGCGGGGCTTCAGTAATGATTGCTGTTTCGGAGCCAACAGTCAGTCCTGGTGTCTGTACTGTTCTGACACAGTTCACTATGTCTACCACAACAAGAGGGAGACGTCCATCCCTCTGCCTGTCCCCTCTCCCTCCTCTCCCTCCTCTCCCTCTTCTCCCTCCTCCCCTCACAGAGTAGCAGTGTATGTGGACTGTCCTGCTGGAACTCTGTCCTTCTACAGCGTGTCCTCTGACTCTCTGATCCATCTCCACACCTTCAACACCTCCTTCACTGAGCCTCTGTTTCCCGGCTTTAGGTTTGAAAGTGACTCCTCAGTGTCTCTGTGTTCACTGTGACTGAAGCTGCAGTTCCTCTAACGACCACTAGAGTCTGGCTCCAACAGTGAGTCAGTCCCCACAGACTCCCATGTTAAAATGTCCAACTTTACAGCAGAAATAAACATGTTTACAGCCTGGTACAGAAACTGTTTTGGTGTCTAGAGCTGATTTCCTCCTTCATGACACCTGTTTATTTATTTATTTTTTTTTTAACTTTATTTTTATGAAGTCATTTTTCAATACACTTATAGAGAAAGAAAGGAGAAGAACAAGAACGGGAACAAGACAGAAAAGGCACAGATGGAAAAATATACCTACGCATATGTATTATTACACAGGGAGAGAGGAATCATAATAACAATGTGTACATTTCAAGAGGTAGGTCCAGGGTTTAGAGACATTTCAGTCATATTTGATCCATTTGTCCATAGTCTATCCTTCATATGAAAACAGGACAGAGACATTCTCACACCAGTGGCCAACAAGACCGAGAGAGCACATCAAGTAGGACAGTAGGGGGCGCTGTACTCAGCAAAAAAGAAAGAGAAAAAAAAAAAGGGAAAATGAAACAGAGCACATTATTAGTTGTTATGAACTGCCTCCTGTTGTAGGTGTCACTTATTCAAGATAAGCTGTCCATTTCCTCCAGAACATAGTGAATTTGTCCATGCACAAATTCAAGGAAAAAGTCAATGACACCTATTTATATAACTCACCTGTTTATATAACTCACCTGTTCACATTTTATTAAGGACTAAAGTTATGGAGCATTGAAGGCATGGCCTCTTTGAGTGACAGGTGGGTGAGCCTATGCCCCGAAGTCTCAGCTCCAGCCACGCCCCTCCTCTTTGACCATTTTTCGATTAGCTGGGAGTTAGGGGAGGAGTCAGACACTGCCAAGATGGCGACAGGGGGGCAGCTCACTCTGAGCTTCAGAAACCTGTGGGTGATGTCCGTCTTTATTCACAGTCTGTGATGTCATCACATCACAATGACTTTATATTTTCATTTTGAAAAAAATTTCTAAGATTTTATATGTTTCATATTTTAAGTTTTTCCAATAAATTTGGCAAAAGCCATTTTCTCAGTTTCTACATGATCAATCATGTTGTTGTTTATCTGATTATTGATTGTTGTTGAAAACTGTGGTATGGTCACATGACCATATGAACATGTGACCATGTGAAACACATGAATATACCTCATCCCCAGGTGACTTATACAACATTCTACAACTTGAAAGCATGAAATAAAAAGTCATAATTTTTAATGGGTTGGTCCATTCATTGATTTTTCACTCATGGATTAAAGTAAATGATAATTATCTGCAGAACAAGTGACAGTGGAACAGACAGCAGCTGTCAGTGTCAAATTACATCCTGTAATATGTCACATCAGAGGTTTGTCTCTAAACCACAAAGAGACTGTGTGACCTCTGACCTGTGGAGTCACACCTTTAAACTATGGAGCTGAACTATAGCTCATCAGCTTCGGTGCTTCAGATTCTGTCCTGACCTACAACCTGGTACATGAACACACCTGTGTTCATTCAAATGTCTGAGAATGGTGAGAAGGAGAAGAGCTGATGGTCACCACTGAGCGCTCCCTCCCCTCCTTGATCCTCCCGCCGCTGGCGGTGTGTGTCCACCAGTCAGTGTAAGTTGTGAAGTTGTGTTTGTGTGTAATGGGACATGTCGCCTTTGTGGGTGGGGCTAAAAGTAACATCACCTACCACCCACCAAATACCTGTCTTCCTCTGGCATGTAATGTTATGACCCCTCCCACCTCTTTGGCAGGTTGTGATGTCACACCTGACCTGTTGGTTTATTTATAGTTTTATTTCATTCTGTTTATTTTTTTATTTTATACTCTTGGTAATTTTTGAAATGAAATAAATAATTTTATTTCTGCTTCACAGGAACTTTAAATGGAATGTGGAGAACCTGATGGAACCCTGAGCAGAGCCTTGTTCTACGTGTCATCTTCTTCTCTGCTTTGAGCGTTCTGACCCGGTGACATCAGCACTCTCTGCTGGTGTCCATCAGTCACTCCGTCATAGTTCATGTGTTCACAGTTGAACCAGGTGGGCTCCATTAGAGACCATCAGCTGGTTCAGGTCCAGGTCCAGATCCAGGAGGACCATCAGAGTCTGTCACATTCAAACTCAGAGCCGGTCTCGGAGGGGCGGGGCATGTCAATATAAAACACCTCCTTGTTGATGGGTGGCGGTGTGCAGGGCGGACTTCCCATCCCAGAGTCTGGGCTTGGGACCGGTTTGGGTGAGTACTTCTTCTCGTTCTGGTTCAGAGGGACTTTGAGTCTGGCTCCTCCTCCTATGGCAGGGCGGCCGTGGGCGTCGGCCTTCGGCTTGAAGCGCTTCAGCTTTACCGTGTCTTTGGCGTCGCGAGCGCAGGGCAGCAGGATGGCGACATCTTTACGGAACTTGGAGCTGAGTCCAAAGTAGATGAGGGGGTTGTAGAAACTCGCCGACTTGGCGAAGAGGCGGGTGAAGATGCTGGTGAGGTTCGGCACGTGGAAGCCCCACGCAGACCACATGGACACCACGGCGTAAGGAGACCAGGCCAGGATGAAGGCTGTACAGATCACTATGGAAACCTGGGGGACAGCAGGAGGTGGTTATACACATCTCAGTCTGACAGAAGAATTGTGGGTAGAACAGACTCACTATGGTGACGTCTCTCTCGATCTTCCTCTGGCGGTCGGTCAGGTCTCCCTCCGCTGACAGAGCGTTGCCTCTCTTCACCGTGTTGATGATGGACACGTAGCAGAAGAGCATGATGAGCACCGGGACGAGGAAGCAGGAGACCAGCAGGGACACGATGTAGGACCTGTAGACGCTCGAGTAGCTCGCCTTGGCCCAGTCGACTTCACAGGTTCCGTACCCACGGTCTGCAGAGGGGTCAGAGGACAGGGGTCAGGGGTCAGATCAGAAAGCTTTTACTTTGAAACAGGAGATTATTGTGGTGGCGGTTTCCTGCCTGTGTAGCTCCCCCAGCCGAGCAGTGGAGCTCCAGACCAGAATCCAGCTGTGACCCAGATCAGCAGCAGACACACGGACACGCTGGTCCTGTTGATGTGACGGGCTGAAACACAACACCGGAGGCTACACCCACACTCTGATGTAATAAGACATGACAGAGGCCACACCCACGCTCTGATGTAATGAGAACGTCACAGAGGCCACACCTACACTCTGATGTAATAAGAACGTCACAGAGGCCACACCCACACTCTGATGTAATAAGACATGACAGAGGCCACACCCACGCTCTGATGTAATAAGACATGACAGAGGCCACACCCACGCTCTGATGTAATGAGAACGTCACAGAGGCCACACCTACACTCTGATGTAATAAGAACGTCACAGAGGCCACAC
>NW_019525411.1:11070-12335 GCF_002814215.2 Seriola lalandi dorsalis | reverse complement strand
TCCTCCCATCTCCACTTGTCTCCCCCTGTCTCCTCCTTTCTCCTCCTTTCTCCTCCCATCTCCACTTGTCTCCCCCTGTCTCCTCCTTTCTCCTCCTTTCTCCTCCCATCTCCACTTGTCTCCCCCTGTCTCCTCCTTTCTCCCCCTGTCTCCTCCCATCTCCACTTGTCTCCCCCTGTCTCCTCCTTTCTCCTCCTTTCTCCTCCCATCTCCACTTGTCTCCCCCTGTCTCCTCCTTTCTCCTCCTTTCTCCTCCCATCTCCACTTGTCTCCACCTATCTGGTCTCCGTGGATACCTCTGCTGGGGTGACATCCTTTGATGTAGCGGGTGATGCTGATCACTGTCAGTGTGTTGATACTGCTCAGACCGAACACCAGCGTGAAGAAACCGTCTACCTAGAGAGACAAACAGGACAGGTTACAGGTGTGTTTAGGTCACAGGTGTGCTCATGTTACAGGTGAGGCCATCATAACAGCATAATGAGTGTCCTTTCTAAACAAAAGATTAAACCTTGTATCTCAGGTGTTTGGTACCTGGCAGGTCCAGACGGTGGAGATCAGGTAGTCGCTGTCCTGGAACACGTTGAAGATTTCGATGATGCCTCTGGAGTATCCGAACACTGAGATACTGGCGTCAGAGATGGCCAGATTAAAGGTGAGGTAGTCGCTAGGCTGCAGCGTGGATCTCTGTCTGTACAGGACGAAGAGGACGATGCTGTTTCCAAACCAAGACAACCAACCTGAGACCAGTACAGAGAGGAGACCCGGTCAGGGACAAGTCCACAGTCCTCACACACTAACTCTACCCCCCCAACCAGACCATGCCTCCTCCGCCTCTGGATATTTAGATCCCTCATCTGTGTCAGACTCTGGTCCTTTCTGGGTCAACAGTGGAGGACTGAGCTGAAGCTGAGACAGTAGAGTCTCAGATCCTGTGGAAGAAAAACCAGCAGCAGATCCTTCAGGTTCTGACTCAGGTCTGCTTTCTGAACAGGACTTTAGTCGTTCAGGTTGAAGGAGGATGAGGAGCAGCTCTTCCTCAGTTCTGGACCTGGACTCCAGTCTCTACAGTTAAGCTGATTCTTATTGGTGTGTACCCACCCAGCAGCAGCAGGTAGACTCCGATGATGGTCTCTCCCTGGTCGGACAGAGGAGGGTCTCTGCCCCCCCCCAGGATGAAGCTGTTGTTCCTCCAGGGGGGGCCGCCTGCTGCAGAGCTGCTGCTGAACGACATGTCCGGTCTGAGGTCTGAGGTCTGAGGTCTG
>NW_019525411.1:4573-10376 GCF_002814215.2 Seriola lalandi dorsalis | reverse complement strand
GGACTCTGGACTCTGGATTCTGGACTTGGACAGTGTCTCGCAGTAACTCTTCTCCTGCAGGCTGCAGTGCGCGGCAGTGAGCGGCAGGGGGCGGCACTGCTCCGCGTCGCTCCGCTTCAGTCTCGGCAGCGGCGGAGCTGCAGGCGGGCCGCCGGAGCTCATAGCCTCCTGAACGGCCGAAACAGAAACACCGCCCGCCTACCTGCCTCCTGCTCCTTCGGATCAAACGCACCTACACATTAGAGACCGATCAGAGTCCAGGTAAGATCGCTTCACTTTGACGTCACACGGTGATCTCCTGAACCAGGACCCTGAGTGATACCTGTATGATTCTGTAGATCAGGCTGCAGGAGGACTGGGGTCTGTGGTGGACTGCACTTAGTCCGGTTTAACTCCACAGGCCTGTTCTAACGGTAGATCAGTGAACACACATTAAACTGGACTGGGCTGGGAGCGGAGGAGATGACAGGGACTTGTAGTTTAAACGAGTCTGTGGATGAATGACGTCACTTCAGAGCTTAGTCAGTTAATCGAGTCTGAATGATTTAGTCGTTTAAAAAAAAAAATCGTTGTATCCGGTTCCTGTGACGTCATCACACTGGACTGATGTTTTATGGACTCAAACAATTCACTGATCAATCAAACGATTGATTGATTAATCTGCTGTTTGTGTCTTCAGGATGGAGACGCTGCAGATTTTCCTCCAGCTGAATGTTTTGATCTTCATGGTTTCTGCTCAGCAGGTGGATGAACCCGTCACCTACTCAGTAAGACACCCATCATCCCCCATACCCCGTTCTGTCTTCTGTCAGTAACAAATCAATAACATACTCTGTGATTGAGGACAGAGAGCGGGAACAATCTGGATCAGTCCTGATGTGTTGCTATGATATGAGTTCATGATTGTTGAGGTGTTTGCAGTATTCACAGAGGAAGCATGTAATTCACCTGATCAATATCTGATGGATCAATAACCTGCTGACATTCTCTGACAGTGCACGGAGGGCTACGAGTTCAACGTGGAAGATCAAGAATGTAAAGGTGAAGAGATTTAACCAAACTGATCAATGATTTTAGATCAATAACAAATAATCAAAAGTACAGAAAGCTTCAGAGAGAGGAAGCTGATCAGTGATTAATTCGTCAGTTACCAATTATCAGTTCAATGTACACTTCCTTATTATGATCAACATCATGTGAAAAACATTTTATTTTGAAATGTGAAGTTATGACAGGAAACAGTCTCAGTTAAATGTTGTTGGGCTACATTTCCCAGACATCAATGAGTGTGACACGCTGCCTGGCGCCTGTAAAGGGGGGATGGGCTGCATCAACCACTACGGAGGTTATTTCTGTCTGCCGCAGAACGCTCAGATCATCATCAGCAACGGAGAGGAAGAACCCGCCCCCACCACCACCACCCGCCCCCCGCCTCCACACTTCATCCCCCTCCCTGCTGCACCCAGTTATGGCACCGCCAACTTAGCCATCAGCCAGGCCGGCAACCAGGCCGGCAACCGGGCCAGGCTGACCTCTGTCCAGTGTCCAGTCGGATTCACCGCAGACGAGTTCAACTTCTGCAGAGGTGAATTTAGTGTTCCAGCTGTTCTAGATTTCTCAATTGTTCTAACATTCCAGATGTTCTGATGTCCCAAATGTTCTGAAGTTCCAGATGTTCTGAGGTTCTAGATGTTGTCATGTTCCAGAAGTTCTGATTATCCAGAGGTTCTGATGTTCTAGATGGTCTGATGTTCAAAATGTTCTGATGTTCCAGATGTTCTGATGTTCTAGATGATCTGATGTTCCAGAAGTTCTGATGTTCTAGATGTTCTGATGTTCTAGATGGTTCTGATGTTCGAATGTTCTGATGTTCCAGATGTTCTGATGTTCCAGATGTTCTGATGTTCCAGTATTCTGATGTTCCAGAGGTTCTGATGTTTCGAATGTTCTAAATGTTCCAAATGTTGTGATGTTCCAAATGTTCTGACATTCCAGTATTCTGATGTTCCAAATGTATTGATGTTTCGAATGTTCCAAATGTTCCAAATGTTCTGATAATAGCTTTAAATTGTTCCACCAAAATATTTTTTATCTGTAAATCACTTGCACTTGATATTTAAGGTGGACTGATGTTTAAGTGTGACTAATGTTTTAGGGGACTGATGTTTAAGGTGGACTGATGTTGTGGTAACCATGTGTCTGTTGTTGATGTATGTTCCAGATGTAAACGAATGTGTACCCAACAGCCCCTGCCAACATCTGTGCTACAACCTGCCAGGATCCTTCATGTGTCAGTGTGATCAGGGCTACGAGCTGACTCCAGACCAGCTCAGCTGCCACGGTCTGAACACACATCTATGATATGAGTTGAGCCTGTAAACATTCATGTCAGTATTACAAGGTGACCTTTAACCTTGGTCTGGTGCTGTTGTTGGTCAGACGTGGACGAGTGCCTGCTGTCCGCCTACATGTGTCAGTGGCAGTGTGTGAACCAGCCCGGCTCATACAGCTGCATCTGTCCTGAAGGATACCAGCTGCAGGGAACTCGCATGTGCCAAGGTACACGCCTGCACCTCTGAAGTGGATGTTGTGGTTCTACTGTGGATATTGTGGTTCTGATGTGGATGTTGTGGTTCTACTGTGGATGTTCTGGTTCTAATGTGGATGTTGCGGTCGTAATGTGGATGTTGTGGTTCTGAAGTGGATGTTGTGGTTCTGAAGTGGATATTGTGGTTCCGATGTGGATGTTGTGGTTCTACTGTGGATGTTCTGGTTCTAATGTGGAAGTTGTGGTCGTAATGTGGATGTTGTGGTTCTGAAGTGGATGTTGTGGTTTTAATGTGGATGTTGTGGTCGTAATGTGGATGTTGTGGTTCTGAAGTGGATGTTGTGGTTCTGAAGTGGATATTGTGGTTCTGATGTGGATGTTGTTGTTCTACTGTGGATGTTCTGGTTCTAATGTGGATGTTGTGGTCGTAATGTGGATGTTGTGGTTCTGAAGTGGATGTTGGGGTTCTAATGTGGATGTTGTGGTCGTAATGTGGATGTTCTGGTTCTGAAGTGGATGTTGTGGTTCTGAAGTGGATGTTGTGGTTCTAATGTGGATGTTGTGGTTCTAATGTGGATGTTGCGGTCGTAATGTGGATGTTGTGGTTCTGAAGTGGATGTTGTGGTTCTAATGTGGATGTTCTGGTTCTAATGTGGATGTTGTGGTCGTAATGTGGATGTTGTGGTTCTGAAGTGGATGTTATGGTTCTAATGTGGATGTTGTGGTTGTAATGTGGATGTTGTGGTTCTGATGTGGATGCTATGGTTCTGATGTGTTCTGTTTCTGATGTGGATGCTGTGGTTCTGATGTGTTCTGTTTCTGATGTGGATGCTGTGCTTCTAATGTGTTCTGTTTCTGATGTGGATGCAGTGGTCCTGATGTGTTCTGGTTCTAATGTGGTGTTGTGGTTCTAATGTTGGTGTTGTGGTTCTAATGTGGATGTTCTGGTTCTGATGTGGATGTTCTGGTTCGAATGTGGGTGTTGTGGTTCTAATGTGGATGTTCTGGTTCTAATGTGGATGTTCTGGTTCTAATGTGGGTGTTGTGGTTCTGATGTGAATGTTCTTGTTCTAATGTAGATGTTGTGGTTCTGATGTGGATGTTCTGATTCTAATGTGGATGTTGTGGTTCTGATGTGGATGTTCTGATTCTGATGTGGATGCAGTGGTCCTGATGTGTTCTGGTTCTGAAGTGGATGTTGTGGTTCTGATATGGGTGTGGTGGTTCTAATGTGGATGTTGTGGTTCTGAAGTGGATGTTGTGGTTCTGAAGTGGATGTTGTGGTTCTGAAGTTGATGTTGTGGTTCTAATGTGGATGTTGTGGTTCTGAAGTGGATGTTGTGGTTCTGAAGTGAATGTTCTTGTTCTAATGTAGATGTTGTGGTTCTGATGTGGATGTTCTGATTCTAATGTGGATGTTGTGGTTGTAATGTGGATGTTGTGGTTCTGATGTGGATGCTATGGTTCTGATGTGTTCTGTTTCTGATGTGGATGCTGTGGTTCTGATGTGTTCTGTTTCTGATGTGGATGCTGTTGTCCTGATGTGTTCTGTTTCTGATGTGGATGTTGTGGTTCTGATGTGGATGCTGTGGTTCTGATGTGGATGTTCTGGTTCTAATGTGGATGTTCTGTTTCTGATGTGGATGTTGTGGTTCTGATGTGGATGCTGTGGTTCTGATGTGAATGCTTTGGTTCTAATGTGGATGTTCTGGTTCTGATGTGGATCTTGTGGTTCTGATGTGGATGTTCTGGTTCTGATGTGGATGCTGTGGTTCTGATGTGGATGTTGTGGTTCTGATGTGGACGTTCTGGTTCTGATGTGGATGTTCTGGTTCTGATGTGGATGCTGTGGTTCTGATGTGGATGTTTTAGTTCTGATGTGGATGTTCTGGTTCTGATGTGGATGCTGTGGTTCTGATGTGGATGTTTTGGTTCTAATGAGGATGTTCTGGTTCTGTTGTGGATGCTGTGGTTCTGATGTGTTCTGTTTCTGATGTGGACGTTCTGGTTCTGATGTGGATGCTGTGGTTCTGCTGTGGATGTTGTGGTTCTGATGTGGATGTTCTGGTTCTGATGTGGATGCTGTGGTTCTGATGTGGATGGTGTGGTTCTGGTGTGGATGTTCTGGTTCTGATGCTAATGCTGTGGTTCTGATGTGTTCTGTTTCTGATGCGACGTTCTGGTTCTGATGTGAATGCTGTGGTTCTGATGTGGATGTTCTGGTTCTGTTCACAGACATAAACGAGTGTGAAACTGGAGCAAACTGCCGTGAGGACCAGATGTGTTGGAACTACTTTGGAGGTTACCGCTGCTATCCCAGAAACCCCTGCCAGGAGCCCTATGTCCAGACCGGAGAGGGGTGAGACTCACTTGTGCTCCTCCACACCTGGAGATGATGTCATCACCTGTTTGAGTGAGATTCACTTGTTGAGTTTCAGTAGAGTGGAAATGGTTGAAATGTTTCAGGTTCATCACTCTGTCTGAGATGTGGAGTAACTCAGGTACTACATTACCCATGATCCTCAGCAGCTGTTTGAGACGATGTCACAACCACAGCTATGAAATCAGAGTTGCGCCATATTTACCACACTATAACAATCACCTAGCAACCACAGTGTTACAGCAGCAAACTGAAAAGCCCAAGCAAACACCTGGAACGCCATAGCAACCACCTGTTGCAGACACAGCAACTGTCACAACACCATAGCAACGACTTAGTAACATTGTAGTAACCAATAGGAACACCATGGAAGCTGCATAGCAACCATTTACTAACAGCAAGCAAACACATGGAACACCACCTCCCCAGCAACCACAAAGAGAAGACCAGGAACCGACCGTCACACAACAACATCCTGGTGACAGCAACAGGGTGTTGATGTGTTGTCTCTGACTGTGTCGTCAGGCGCTGCAGCTGTCAGTCTCTAAGCGCATGCAGAGGACTCCCTCCCTCCATCGTCTATAAGTACATGAGCATCACGTCGGAGCGCTCGGTGCCAGCCGACATCTTCCAGATCCAGGCCACCAGCGTCTTCCCCAACATGCACAACACCTTCAGGATCAAAGCTGGCAACGAGGACGGACAGTTCTTCCTCAGGGTGAGCGCCATCAGTCTGATGTCATGTTTCTATGTCCTCATATCTGATCTGTGTGATCTGATTCTACCTCACCTCACTGTCTTCTGTTCTCTCATTCATTCACCACACTCATCTCATTTATTCATCAGGTCCACTCATGTCTCATGCTTCACTGTCA
>NW_019525411.1:998-1735 GCF_002814215.2 Seriola lalandi dorsalis | reverse complement strand
CCTGTCTCCTCATGTCTCCTCCTGTCTCCCCTGTCTCCTCCTGTTTCCATGTCTCCTCCTGTCTCCCCTGTCTCCTCCTGTTTCCATGTCTCCACCTGTCTCCTCCTGTCTCAATGTCTCCTCCTGCCTCCCCCTGTCTCCTCCTGTTTCCATGTCTCCTCCTGTCTCCTCATGTCTCCCCTGTCTCCCCCTGTCTCCCCCTGTCTCCACCTGTCTCCACCTGTCTCCTGGAAGTGTTGGAGAAGAAGAAGAAACAGAGAAACAGAGTAAACACACAGTCGACTCAGCTCAGAGTGACCTGCTCCAAACAGCTGGATTCTGTTTCTGTAATGTAACCAGGCAACACAACAACACTGTGTGTGTGTGTGTGTGTGTGTGTGTGTGTGTGTTTGTGTGTTACCTAACAAGCCTCAGTGGATCCAGAATCAGTGTTTCCACATCATGAAGTCAGAATGTAAGAAACATGTTCAACATTAGTACTGACAGGTCAGTGTGTGTGTGTGTGTGTGTGTGTGTGTGGGATAGAGTGAGAGTGTGTGAGTCAGTGTGTGTGTGTGTGTTTGTGTAAATCTAAAACAGACTGCCTTTAAGTTGAACCAGGTGTTCGCACCACAGTAACAACGTATTCTGCAGAAAACCTTGAGAGGGTTTCCAGGAATCAACGAGGTTTTCTTTCAGGTTCTTGTGGTTCTTGAGGAAGACTCAGTCTTTACAAGAGGTCCAGATGTCCTGGAGGA
>NW_019525411.1:0-978 GCF_002814215.2 Seriola lalandi dorsalis | reverse complement strand
CAGTGACCTGCAGAGACCTGCAGAGACCTGCAGTGACTTACAGTGACCTTCAGTGACCTATACTGACCTGCAGTGACCTACAGTGACCTTCAGTGACCTTAAATGACCTACTGTGACCTGCAGAGACCTGCAGAGACCTGCAGTGACCTACAGTGACCTTCAGTGACCTATACTGACCTGCAGAGACCTGCAGTGACCTACAGAGACCTTCAGTGACCTATACTAACCTGCAGAGACCTGGAGTGACCTACAGTGACCTGCAGTGACCTGCAGAGACCTGTAGAGACCTGCAGTGACATACAGTGACCTTCAGTGACCTTAAGTGACCTACCGTGACCTGCAGTGACCTACAGTGACCTTCAGTGACCTTAAGTGACCTACCGTGACCTGCAGTGACCTACAGTGACCTTCAGTGACCTTAAGTGACCTACCGTGACCTGCAGTGACCTACAGTGACCTTCAGTGACCTTAAGTGACCTACCGTGACCTGCAGTGACCTACAGTAACTCCTGATGAATGAATAAATGAGGGCTCTGTGTCCCTGTGCCGTAGCTTGTACTTTATTAAATAAAACATGTTCAAGGAAGCAGAGTTGGTTGAGTGCTAACATGCTAACATGGATATGCTAACAGGTCATCTCTGGTGATGAACCCCATGTAACATCCGCATAACATCAGAAATAATTAAATAACAAAAGAGGAAGGAATCCTCTGACCCCTGACCTCTGACCCCTGACCCCTCTGACACTTGAGCTCCATATAAACAACATTTCATATTTTCCTCTGGTCTCTTTTTGTGTGTTTAACTAAATAAATCTGAGATGAAGAATCTCACCTCTGACAGTCATTAATGGATTAATGATGAATAATTTATTCATTCTTTATAGATCAGTTATAATAAACCAATAATTTGAAGTTGCAAGGCAACCATGATGACTATCCTGCCTCAGCTGTCGTCACTAGGTCAAAGCTGTCTCCC
>NW_019525410.1:675947-676977 GCF_002814215.2 Seriola lalandi dorsalis | reverse complement strand
TGGATGGATGGATGGATGTTTGGATGGATCACTCACTAACTCACTCACCTTCAGCGCTGAAGTTTCTCTCGGGGGGTTTCTGGACTTCCAGGGTACCACTTGTGGGTGATGGCCCAGAGCGAGAGCCTCTTTCCCGAGCAAACCCTCGAGTGTGGTCCCTCTGGATCTCATTGGTGAAACGTGGCACATTGACAGGAATGTTCTCAGGCACCACCTGCACCAGAGGAGGTCCCATGGGTGGGTGCTCGTGTCTGCGGCTGTACACCTGCATACAACGCTCTTCCAGCGCTCCAATCAGCACTGACTGGTTGTTCACCACTGCAGACAGGGCTGCGTATTTGGCCTCCAGTTCCCTGTACCTGGAGGCCAGACGTAGTGACTCAGTGGTGGCATTAAGGATGCGTGTCTCCAGCTGGGCCAGCTCCAGTGAGTTGTCCCTCTTCCTGATGATCTCATGCAGCAGCTGCATGTAGAGTTGGGTCACCCTGGAGTTCATGTTCCTGCTCTCTTTCCTCAATAGCTTCATCTCATTTACCAAGTTGCCATCCACATCCACCACCAGCTTCAAAGTCTCCATCTCCCGACGCTGCTTTGACAGAAGGTCGCGCACTGCAGCCACGTCCAGGCGCGTCACTCTGTCCTTATCGGTTGAGTAACCGCGGGCGGCACAGATGGGGCCTGTGATCTTCTGTTCAGGGACCAGGAAGGTGTAAGAGCACTTTTTGTTTTCTCCGCTGGCCTCTGGAGCCCTTCGTATCCGGGAGAGGATGGGGTTTTTGGTGAGGGCTTGGCTGTTGCTCCAGAGGGCCAAACCAAGCAGAATAAATAGGCTCCATGTTCCAGGTCCCATGATTCTTCCTCTCTTTATCCCCAAACAAGCTACAGATCTACAAAGAAGAAAGAAATATGGAAACCATTTTAAGGTTGGTGTTCTTCAATATTATATTTACTGTAAATAAATCACATAAAAATTTGTCTGTCTGTCAGTACTTTACAACTTCCCTACACTTTCAGTGCCAAGCATATCGGT